>NW_006800765.1:53548-63610 GCF_000485575.1 Poecilia formosa | reverse complement strand
TCTCCGGGTACTCAGGCTTCCTCCCACAGTCCAAAAACATGACTGTCAGATTAATTGGTTTCTCTAAATTGTCCTTAGGTGAGAGTGTATGTGCATGGTTGTGTGTCTTGTCTGTCTCTGTGTTGCCCTGAGACAAACTGGTGACTTCTCCAGGGTGTACCCCTCCTCTCGCCTAGAACGTTTGCTGGAGATAGGCACCAGCAACCCTCCCGACCCCATTAGGGACAAGGGTGTATAGAAAATGGATGGATGGATAGAATAAATTATAAGTTCCTTATTACTGTTACTGTCAGTAAAAAATAGGTATTCTTATTAGATGTGGTGTCAACAAACCCATGGCACATCAACAATATTATCTTACCTTTTATTTGAAAAGAATGTTTGTCTGTTTACTCTTGCCAAATTCATAGTACCTTGTTTTAATTATTGCTCAGAAGTCTTTGCCATACCAGTTTGTTTCTTAGTTTATTCTTGCATTTTGTTTCTTTTGATTAGTATTATCCTTTCTTGGTTTAGTGTTATGCCCCCTTTAGTTTCTCTCCTGTTATTAGTTTGCTTCCCTTTTCTATTGGCGCTCACCAGTAATCTTTACTCATTACTGAGCCATTCACCTGGCTGCACCACCTAAATATCATTTGTTTCACCGGATCTGCCACTGATTTTTCACTGTTCTGCTCTGGATTCTTTGTTTTCATATTCTGATTCTCTGTTGCTCCATGACCTGGTTTTCTTGTTTCTGAGTTTTGCACAACATGCGCGTCTTTTTCTTCTTCTTCTTTTTTTATCCCCTGTGGTGCAAAGCTGTCAGGGATTCTTGGGGGCCAGAGTACAACCTAAGAAACTTCAGAAAAAATAAAAAGTTCAGTCATGCAGCCGGTTGAACCATGGAGGCCAGTGAAAGGGACATTGGGAACCCACAGGAACCCTGTCAGGGGGTTCAGGAACACCAGGAGGTTCAGGAGCGGGACCTTTCTTCCAGAAATGGGCCCAGTATCGATCAGCTTAGTTTCTAGAGAAAGAGGATCATCACTCATCTCAGTAAATGGCTACTGGTTGGAGTGAGGCAACTTGAAATTCTGGACATTAGGTCCTAAGAAGTTAGGAGGATGTAACATAGTTTGTCCACCATTTTGCTAGATCTGTATAACATATTTGCATAAAAGTTTAACAAATGTCCTGAAATGTCATACTGACTTCTAAGAAAATAATTTATGAACTGGAATCATTTTTAATGGCTGGTAACAGTTGATTTATAGACTAAATCTATATAAGTTTCTCAAAAGAGAAGTTTATTATGTTAACTTTACTACTCAAAGTGACCCCTGTCCTCGTGTGATACTGATAAAATTCTCTCATTTCATGTCCTTTTAAAGAAACTGGAAAATCATTTGCATTTTATAATTTGAATTTGGTTTCTTGTAAAGTAAAACACTGTACCTGTCTTGTCATGTAAGTTCTCTGTGTGATGCAGCTTTGCTGACAATCATACACAATTCTACACTTTGAATTGACTTGTTGCTGAAAATGTGCTATATAAATAAAATTACCTTACCTTACACAAAGTGAATGAATCAAACTCATTGAACATCCAAAGTACTTTATTGATTTTATTCAATATAAAAGCAGGTAGAATAATAATGATTTGTCACATGTGTCAGGTTACACACAGCAAATTATTAGCAGTATGTTTCCTGAATACATTTCACTCAAGACTGTTTTAAAAAAAAATCTTACATTTGTATGAAAGCTGTCATGGCTGCCAGAGAAGGGATTAGAAGAACATCTCATTTCCATTAAAGCAAGATTTGACTTTCTGTCGAAGAGCAGCAAGAAGATTTGGGCCTATTTTGAATGTCTCTTTTGCATAATAATGTCCAGATGCATATATGTCCTCAATGCGTCTGTTGTTCTTGTTATATCTCACCAGAACTCTGTCCTTGTTACTGTCAGGATGTCTGGGGTTGTAGTCCTTCCTCACGTTGTAAGGCAGGTCCTCAGCATGAGGAGAGTTGAGGTTCCCGATGGTATAATATCCATACTGCTTTGTGTCATGAATTACTGGTAGCAGAGGATGTGTCCCATGATTCTTAAACTCATGAAATCCAAATTCTCTTTCAATGGGATTACACAAAGCCCTCATGTTGTTGTCCAGGCAGTTCTGGACATACCACACCAGAAGCCTGAGACCGTGGCGGGGCGGGGGTTGACCAAAGCCACTGTCCTGCAGCTCTTGCTTTGAATTGAGAGTTTTCAGAGTTGATGCAAGAGCCAGGGACAACAGGAGTGTGTAAGAAAACAAGGGAAAACTCTCTTTACCTTGTGCCATCTGAAAAGAGAACCAGAAATAATATTGTGATACAAATACAGATACGGTTTTTCAAACTGTATCTGTATATGGGTCGTATCTGCCCAATATAAGTTCCATATTCACTCACCTCTTCTCAGAAGACCAAAAATGTCAAAATGGATTCAAAATTTAACAGCAGAGGAGCCTTCTTGTTCTTTCTGTTTCCCTCTTGATATGTGTTTTAAGAGCAGTGAACCAGCTGTTCTGACAAGGAAAAGGAGCTTTTTGACTTCCTCTTTGTTATATAAAAGAAAGCAAATTGGTGGCTGCAGAGCTGTTGTGGTAAAGTTTCATTTGCATTTGGACAAGCTTCAGCAGATTCACTGCAGGTGCCCATAGCTATAGATACATTACCGGCCACTTTATTAGGTACACCTTGCTAGTACCAGGTTGGACCCCCTTTTGCCTTCAGTACTGAATTAATCCTTCGTGGCATAGCTTCAACAAGATACTGGAAACATTCCTCAGAGAGTCGGGGTCATATTAACATGATAGCATCACATAGTTGCTGCAGATTTGTCAGCTACACATCCATGATGTGAGTCTACATCCACTACATCCCAAAGGTTCTCTATTGTGGTGAGATCTGGTGACTGTGGAGGCCATTCGAGTTCAGTGAACTAATTATTGTGTTCAAGAAACCAGTATGAGATGATTCACGTTTTATGACATAGACAAGTGTACCTAATAAAGTGGCTGGTGAGTGTATTTTCAGTGGGTTTGATAAGTCCCCATATCACTGTCTCATCTGTCTACTTGTTGGATACTGACTTCCAAGAAAAGAACTTATGAACTTATGAATAGATAACATATAGACTAAATCAGGGGCGGATCTAGAAAAATATTTATGGGGTGACAAGAGGTGGGCAGGGATATTTTCAGGGGTTGCAGTGTGTGTATATATATATATATATATATATAGACACGAAATATTGTTTTTAACTTGCAATGTTTCAAAATGATCTTCATGTAGCACCGAGGCTTAAATACAATTTCTTAATGTAGTATAGTTAATTATTTTTACGTCTTTCATACTCCTGCTAATTGATATGTATTACTGGACTGGACAGCGCCTATTGGTCGCTATGTGATTCATTGTGTCCAGAAAACCATTTTATCCCAATATAGGACAAGGAGAAATCTGTCACGAAAATATTAGTAGCACCATCATTTGTTATTAGATATATCTATTAAATACAACTTAAAATAAAGATTAGAAAACTGATGTATGTTAAATATTATTAACATATGAATTAATTAACATGAATTAAGTAACGTTTTTTAAAAGTTACTTATTATTGCCTCTGGTGTGTTTTTTCTGTTTTCTATCAAGTCATTTAGATAAATTCCTAAATGTCCACTGACCACGGGAGACAGGCACCAAATTTCCTACGGCCATCCAGGGATGACTTGCATGGATCCCATCCAAATGAAACACCAAATAGTGTTTCATCAGTGATCCAGCGAATGAATGATCCAGTGGATCCAAACAGTGGATGAAACAAAGTGTTATTTTTAGACATATATAACTGACATATATAACTTGAATAAATACAGAAAATGCATGTTCCAATAATCATTTTGTGTACTAGGGGAAAAAGCAAACAAAACAACATGGGTCCATGTAAAAAAGTTATTGTTTCCTTTTAGTGAATGAATTAGTTTTGAATCAATAATATACATTTTAAAACACAGTTTGGGGACCACAGTAACTTATTCATTATTTTTCTCTCTGTTTGGAAATGTGAAGAACCAGTGTATGGAGGCAGCTTTACTAATTTAACAGTAGGACACCTGTAGTCTGATATCAGCTCATGGATTTCTGTAGGAATCCAGATAATCCTGCAGTGTGTGTCACCAGACCGAGGTGATCTCCAATTTGTTTGATGTGTGTGCAGAAGTGCAGCAGCTCAGACTGCTGCATTTAAGCTGTTTATGAATAAAATATCAGGATTCTTTCTTCATATTACTATCAGATTCTACCCTTCTCAAAATTCAAGGGTGTGTTCACCTGAGACTGCAAACATTATGGACCACCACCCAGCGTGCATCAGAATCACACAGAAATGAAGCAGAAGTGGTAGAGGATGTGTTATGACTTAGGTTGGAAAGGACTTAAAGCAGAGTAAAACTATGGAACAGTCGGAGTACTTAAATAAAATAGAGACTTTACTGGGACATCTGCAGAGATAACAGGTCCATCCATCCATTTTCTTTACACCCTTGTCCCTTGGTGGGGTCGGGAGGGTGGCTGGTGCCCATCTCCAGCTAACGTTCCGGGCTAGAGGTGGGGTACACCCTGGACAGGTTGCCAGTCCATCGCAGGGCAACACAGAGACAAACAACCATTCATACCAATTAACCTTTTTGGACTGTGGGAGGAAACTGGAGTACCTGGAGAAAACCCACACATGCAGAAAGACTGGCGCCGGGAATCAAACCCACAACCTTCCTGCTGCAAGGCAACAGCTCTACCAACTGCGCTGCGCCACTGTGCAGCCCGAGATAACAGGTCATGGAACATAAATGAGAACCAGTGAGCTTATACAGTAAGGAAGGGGAGAGAGATGACAAAGGGTCCAGATGAACTAATCTGAATAGATGTGGTACAGCAGCAGCAAGGGAAAAGAAGGGAAACTGAGGGCAGGAGACTAATTACACCAATGGAGCTGNCATACTCCTGCTAATTGATATGTATTACTGGACTGGACAGCGCCTATTGGTCGCTATGTGATTCATTGTGTCCAGAAAACCATTTTATCCCAATAAAGGACAAGGAGAAATCTGTCACGAAAATATTAGTAGCGCCATCATTTGTTATTAGATATATCTATTAAATACAACTTAAAATAAAGATTAGAAAGATTAGAAGTTTTCGCCTTAACACCGCGGTGGTTGATTAGCTGATTTAAAGAGCTGCTCTACTGATGACTTGGTGGGCGGGTTGTTTTGTGCTAACGGAACCAAAACACACCGAACTGCGCAGTACATGGTAAGGTTATCAATGTCAATAGCAGGCCAGCAACAGTTAGGCTAGTATAACTGACCCACTGCTCACTTGTTCAATGTTTTTTTTAAATTCAAACTTTTTCCTCACGTGTGAAATCTGAAGCCCTTATTACCATTATCTATGGTTGAAGTAACTGCTAAACATTGCGTCCGTTGTTCTGATTCTTTGCGTGATTGTAGTATTTTCCTGACCACCGATATTCCTGACTCAATGGACAGCAATGGCGCATGTGTGACTTAAGATAAATCACGTAATGTCAAGTCCAGTATATTCATCAATGCTGCTGGCGCTCTGTCCTTTTCTAGCACTTAGCAGTGGGTGTCAGGTTACATTGTGTTGCATTCAATGTTGTCGGAAAAAAGAGTTTCATGCGCTTAATGTCCGATTTGCCATAACTATTTATTGAATACATTGTCGCTAGCTGGGGTGGAAACAGGGGTGGCAAGGCTCTCGTTTGGGGTCCACCCCAGTAGATCCGCCCCTTCCTCTGAAGTAAGTAGAAGCTAAACCTGCAGGCTTTGCTCTCCGATTATAATGAGACATGGAGTAATTATAAATTATTTCAGATTACGTTTTATGTGTCTGGTATTTTGATACTCTGCCCTCATATGTTTCTGTTAGCGGGAGCTAATTATCTACGCTACTTTAATCGGATGATAAATTAAAACAAACTCAATCATTTCCATTGGCCTGATTTATCGTTTATCTCTTTTTTTTCTCTCTTTCTACCAAAAACTGGATGATAAAAGTCTTCAGTTTGGTACTTTGGTCTTGACTAGCCCTTATTTTGAAAGGCAATTTTCTTCATAAAGACTTCAAAATTCATTAGTTGTTTTATTTATTCTGGATATTAAAAATGTCTTCCAGTCAGTGTTCATTAGAATTTAAAGTTTAATGACCTTTGAGAATGTGTTCTTGCATTATTATTTCATCATTACCATTATATTACTTAAATAATGGTTTCAAAAGAACTATATTATTGTTTGTTGAGAACTACTGGAACAATTTATCAAGAGTAAAATTTTTCATTGTGACAGACTTATTCATACATCCTCCAAAATCTTCAGATTAAACTGTATTTGTGTCTGGATCTCTGAAATCCACAGAGACCCCATTTCATTGGCCCTTAAACAAATAGGTTTGTCTGCAAACCACACAGCAAATTCAAAAGTGTTAAATGTTTTGGTGTTAGTAGACTTTGTGCAAAAGCAGAGTTAATTTTACTCTTACAGAGTCACATTCTGTTTATGTAACTCTGGGATGTATATTATTAGTAGTTAAACACCAGTGTTAAAACAAAGTGTTTCCGTATCAAATGTATAAAATAGAATCAATAACTCTTTACTTAACTCTGAACTCCACCAGCGGCTCTAACACTGAAGGAGTTAATTCACTGACTCCGCCCCAGAATCACAGATTCTCACCAAAGCGAAGCGACAGAAGCCAAGTAATTTCAGGACTATTTACTTTCCACCTGTCTGAGCTGTTTACCACGCTTGGTAAGTCATTTTTTCTGAGATGGTTTATAACTATTATTTTGAGTTGAGCTCAACCTGTATGATAGACGTCACGTTCACCACACGGCTCAGTGTTAGCATATTTAGCTTAGCATGCCGAATGTTAGCGAAGTGTTGGAAAAAATCAAGCCGGTAAAAAGATTCAATCAAATTATTGGCTAACTTAAACAGATCCGTAATAATCTGGAGTATGTTTTTTCATGATGTTGAACATTTACATGCATATTGGTCAGCTTTATCAACCTTTCTGATTGATTTTTTTTCTTTGAAAAAATGTAAAAGGCTTTTTCACATCGGGGGCTTTATTCCCGCTGTTGTGTCTTCTTACGGTGCGTTCATACTGCAGCCTGAAGTGACCCAATTCCGATTTGTTTTGGCAGGGCCGTTCACACTGCCAGTAAATGCGACCTGTATGCGTTCTGCAGTCTGAACGGGCAAACGACCTGAAAGTGTCCCGCATGCGCAGTAGACTAGGGCGCAATAGCGTCAGCGTTCTAAGTGTTCTGCCTACTGCCATAAAAAGAAAAAGTGCTCAGTGTTTGCGGAAGTAAACATGGAGGCTAACGGTGGAGCTTAGCTTACATATTTGAAGTAGTTATCCGGCTGGATCAGCATATTAGCAACTTAATCCTCATATAATTCGTCATGGTTGTTCATTTTCTTCCCACTTGCGCATATCAGGAGGACGCATAATAGTGAGATTTGTTGAGAATCAGTGACGTTCAGTTCGGATGAATGCGACCTGGACGTTAGGTCGCATTTGAATCGGATACGTATAGGATATGGGTCACATTCGAAAAAGAATCCGACCTGNAGTAAGGAAGGGGAGAGAGATGACAAAGGGTCCAGATGAACTAATCTGAATAGATGTGGTACAGCAGCAGCAAGGGAAGAGAAGGGAAACTGAAGGCAGGAGACTAATTACACCAATGGAGCTGAACTAATACTTAAAAGGATTTACAAACCAAGGGAACTCCAGAAATGCACCACACCTGGTTATAAAACAACCAATCAGAGCCAGGAGGAACGGGGAACACACTGGACAGGTCGCCAATCTGTCCAAATAGATGTCATCAAAGATCATTTGTAATTCTGAATTGACCTTCAGAGTGTGTTTGTATGTTATGTTCAGATTGTAGTCTTTCACTTCTGTAAAGGGCTTCAGTGCTCATCTAATTCTGAAGTGATGGAAAGGACATCAAAATGAACCTGAAGCTTTTAATGAGCCACTCATTAAAAGCGGCTCAAGACTTTTAATGAGTTTGGAGCCACAAGACAAGACGACGGTACAAGACGGTCTTATACACACAGACGCACGCACACACACACACACACAAGACGATGGCATAGTATGACAGGAAAGGTGAGGATCTGACAGGGAAACACAGAGACAGGTGAGTACATCAGGGGGACGAGACACAGCTGGGAACAATGAAGGTCAAGACGCACAGACATGGGGACTAAGTTATCCAAAAACACACACAGAATTCACACATATGTTACTTTGGCAACATAAGCAGGTAAACTTATCTATGGTTTTTATTTATCATTTTAAGACCTATTGGTACCATTTCCCTGAGCTACTTTAATTTTCTAATGAATATATGAAAGAGTGAGAAAGAACGTAAAGTTTTGCAGAAAGGAGCACTGGACAAACATCTGTACACCAGAACCAGACAGCAGCTGGTCTCTGTCCAGCTGCTGGCACATAGGTGCAGGTATGCTAACAAGCATTTGTTTTAGAATTACAGTTTTCTTTTGGTTCCATTTCTTTAAATCAACCAGGAGCTGTTACCAAAACACTTGAACAAGCAAGACAACATTTGTGGAGGTCTGGGTTTATTATGAGTAGACATTGAGTCCACACATTTAATTACCTGAAAAAATTTCCATAACTGAAAAATTTCCATTTGTAATCCCTGTAAANTGAAAAGATCGGATACAGGTCGCATTACGTCAAAAAAATCGGAATTGAGTCACTTCAGGCTGCAGTGTGAACGCACCCTTATATACGTTTTGCAGCTTGTTTTAATTCTTTTATTCCCTTTTTGTATATACTAGTCTGATTGAGGATGAATCGCCAGTCGTCAGCCTAACCTCTCTCTCCCGATCCCTCCATGGATTCTTCGAAGATTATGATGATTATGTAAGTGTTAATATCTCTGAAACCCAAAATTTCTGTAATGGAGGCTTGTTGTTAGTTGTAGTAAAAATGTATTCATTCGTTCCATTCCTCATTGTTATGTTTTTTTGTTTGTTATGATCCAGAGACCGACACTGGCTGTCGTACTCAGACTGAAGACTGTGCGATGCAGTAGAGGAGCATGTTGGTGTCCCCGACCAAACGTCACGAACAGCCCAACAACCTGAAGACAATCTGTTAGTGAGTGGACATCTCTTTGGTGGAGTCTCTTATCAACAGAAACATTAACTGGATCAGAAATGATGGATCTGAATATCAGGTTGGTCTGTTATGTAATATCTGGCAATCTACCTGTTAAAAGAAATGTACTCTGTCATAATACATTAACTGCATGCATTGATACAGGCTTTACTTTCTCCACCTTGTACTTTGAACAATTTCATGCATATGGTATTTAGTACATGTTATGTGTCAGAGGGCTTAGGAAATAATAATAATAATTAAAAACAAAATAAAATAAAAAATTGACCAAAAGGGCTCTTGGGGGCAAGGAGCAAAAGGGGCAGGTGCTCAAGCCCCTTAGCACCCCCATTCCCTCTGCACGTGGCTGGGTTAACTACTGTAGTTGTTATGTAGGCAGGCGCCTTGGTTCAGTTGACGGGTCAGTTTGAAGCTCGAGGTTTTGGTGTTTAATCTCAGCTGCTGCAGATTATCTGAAGATGCAGAAAAAAGTAAATAGTGTTAGAAAAAAATTATGTTGATTTCCCTGACCAGCTGATGCACTGACAAACCTGACTTTGACAGAACATTATCCAAAAAAAATAATAAATAAATAAAACAGGAGAAAACAGTTTGCAACAAAAATGGCAGAGAACCCCTACCAGCTTCCACTGTGAACAGAAACACTTCTTAGACAATTATTCACCAAAATGCTCACAGCAAGATCACCTCAGTCCCCACAAACAGTCAGCACTCAAACAGGATCACGTCTGGTCAAGGCCCAGGACAAAAAAGAAGGGGGATCTGCAAGGGCGTAGGTTCGGTC
>NW_006800765.1:50563-53538 GCF_000485575.1 Poecilia formosa | reverse complement strand
TTCATTATTCCATCTGCTTCACATCATCCTAAAATCTGGTCCTGAGATGAATCCTGGCCTAAGTGGTGTTCTGGCCGACACTCCAGGTTGAGAGCAGTGATTAATCCAAACAGTGCCTTTCACAATCTCAACCCTAGAGCAAACTCACCTACAAATTGCTTAGACAACAGATAAGCTTGTTGGAATAAAGGGGGCCCTCAATCCTTTATTTTTTTTTTCATTCCACAAACTATTCATTCAAGAAGATTGTCAAAACTGACAACTTATGTGCACATAATGAGCTTATGAGCTGACTGACTGGACTGTTATACTGAAGGACTATATGTAATTTTCTTGGGGGGAAAAAATAAACAATTGTTGAAGTGAGTTTTAAAACTAAAAGGTTACAAAACTATGATGTTTGAACATTAACGTTATTTCTATAAGGGTGGACAATTTTATTTTTTTTATTTATTTTTTGGTTGGTAATTGCTGGATTTATGTTTTTTGTGGGTGGGGGGAGAAAATAAACTAAACTTGTTAAAACTTATTTGCAGTCATCCTGCTGTGTTGCTGTGTCACCCTAGAGCATAAGTAACTTTACTATACTGAAGTGATTGTTTATTCGGTTAAGTAGTGGTTACACATTTATAGTTTAGCTTAATCTTGATAAGTTTTCATTGTTGCATGATTTATGGATAAATGGAATGGATGAAAAAGTGTCTCATCAGAATAGAACAACTCTGTGTGAGCAGCAGAGAAAAATGTCATTGTCACTGTGACACTTGGCAGACTTAAGTACATCTGTGCTTTTTGCGCTTCCTCGATGGAGTGTGGACATTGACCGAGTTAGAGTGGAGGTAAAACCTCCTCATAAGCCAGTCTGACACTTCTATTGAGGAGCTGCCAGGCACCCCAGGGCTCGCTCTAAGCTGCACTGTCAGGCTGTTACTGCAGCCTCAGCTCACTCTCCAATGCACTCTCCATTTCATCTGCAACACTCAGCCAAATATTCTAATGTTGATGCACGTGATAGGGCTGTCTTGAAAATATGCTCATACTGTTGTGTGTGTGTTCAAACAGCCAAATTTAGGAAAGCTAAATCTATAGCAAAATGCAAAATTCAGCAGGTGAAATTAAAAAATTAAACACAGAGTGGGACAAAAACAAAATATAATGTGATGAAGCTCCAAACAGTCAGATGCTGGTCTCTGTACCCTGGAAGTGATTGTATAAATTCTGATCCAGTTTATGCAGCTTTCTACAAAATGCACAAAGTGTCAGATTTCTTTAAAACTTGTAGTTTTGTTTCTCTTTGTCTTTAAGTTTTGACAATTTCAACAATAAGGAACAAGTGTGCATGTCTACAGTGAGNTTCCGTTCCGCGCACCGCCTGTTGCTGCTAATCAAAGATCGTAGATCCACGTTCTTTGAGCCAATATGGCAAAAATTGGTCGGGACTTTTTCATATCCCGTGAATATTGGTCGGGACATGTCCCTACCGTCCCTACCCAAACCTACGCCCATGGGGATCTGGCATCTCCAGCTTGCTGCTCTTTATAGGGCGGCTGACAAGCCCCAATACACTTCACCTGCAGAACTGAAACAGAGAGACACAGAGCTCTCTCCGAAAGAGAGCCCCAAGAGGTCAGTGACCGTAGCAAATGGTAAAGAATTGGTAGTGTGGTTTAATATAGTGTTCTTATCATAATTCATTATGTTTTGCTTTTTTCAATTCAAAGATGCCATGTAAAGAAAGATGTCAGAAACGAAAAAGAAAGGATCTACTCGAAGCAGCAAAAGGTAGTGGATTGTTGACCAACTGGGTCAGAACGAGTACCGTAAGTAACAAAAAAAAAAAAAAAAAAAAGGTTCTTACCTATATTGTTAATGATAGAGAACAATATATTTAATATTACAAGGCAGCTGTTATGTTTTATTATGTTAAGATGTACTAAATCTAGTTGTATATCTCACAATTTTAATTTATCATTGTTTATTAAACTCTGAAAGCTCTGTGACTTTAATATTCTGACCTAAAATGTGGTTAGATGTGCCCTTTTTTTGAACACCTGCTCTGCACAGCCCTTAGTTAACCTGCTCTGTTGGTAAACATTATGATGTCTCCTCAATCTGTACAGACTGGCCTTGGTCTTATTTGAATACACAGCTTTATGGTGTTTTCTTTTGTTAATTGATTATAGAAAATATTTGAACCTCCATGTAAGTTTTTAAGACATTTCATTGTTAATTTTAGGTAGCTGTGAAACCACCCATGTTAATCTGAACCTATTTTGTTAAGGATTCAACAGATTTGTTGCTATCTTAAATATTGAATCTGTCCTTTGTGTGCAGTGAAATTAACATTAAAGTTAATTCAGGAAACACTGTTGTCATTGTCTTCTTTCTACATTATAAATCTAATGAGGCCTCTATTAAAATCATATATTTGTGACATCAAACTTTTTTTCTGTCATAAAGCAGTGGTCAAACTATGGCTAAATGTTTGTAACTTTCAACAAATGGAAACCAAAAAGGTTTTAAGGTAAAGACACTATGAATACTGCTCATCTACCTCAACACAGGTAACGTTTCCACTGTATCCAAGTAAATGTGATTACAATTGAGTGAAAATTGTACAGCAGTTCAGTTCAGAACGGTCGGTGTCCTTTCCGCCACCCAGTGATACCACATCAATGGTACAGGAGACTGTACCGCTCAAAAATGCACAATATGTCTATTATCTATAAATAATTTTAGGATATTATAAGGAATTGCTGAGATATACCGTTTTCCACCGAACTAACGTGTCTGGCACTTCGGCACAAGCACAGTGAGAAACATTTCGAGGATAACAACACTAGACTCAGAGCAAAACTCAGATGACCCAGCTTTTAATAGCATGCAAACGCACCATCTACACACAAATCTGGGAGCTCCCCAAAGCGTCAAATGAGTCTCAAAAATACTCATGCACTCCCAACCGGATCTGTGTT
>NW_006800765.1:42761-50042 GCF_000485575.1 Poecilia formosa | reverse complement strand
AGAGAACCCTTCGCGCCACATATTGACGCCGAGGGTAGCTGCCCAAGCGTCAATATGTGACGAGTTGGGAGTGAGAATGTGTTGGTAATATATGTAATGCACCAGTTCAACATCAATGAAGCTTACTGGAAATGATCTGCTCTGTAAACAGCCATCCTCAACTATGAAGAGAGAAGTGCTGATCCGAACGAGGCGGTTGTTAACATTAATTCAATATTTGGAAGCTTGGCCAATATGAACCTGAATTTGATAAACATAAATCAGCGTCTGTATAAATCACCATGAGATTTTTGAAATTGAAATTGCTTTAACAAGATGCTTTGGTCTAGAGATCTCTCTGGCCAGTTGATTCTGTTTCCAGCACCAGAAATGCTATCGAATGCAGGCAAGATAACTCTTAATTTCTTCTCACAAAACTTTATTTAAAAACATCCTCACAATCCTTTTAAAGACAAGATCTTCATCTACGTGTTTACATGCACATTTTATGAGTGGGTATTCATCATATGCTATATGAGGCTGGTTTCATTTCTTGTTAACGGTTACAGCTTTAGAAACAAAAGAGGAAGGACTTAGTTTGCACCTGTATGGAGGAAGTGTGAACTGATGTCTGTTATTATTCAGTTTCAGGGTGCAATATTTGGAAACAATTTACATTTCATTTTTTGCTGGCAAAAGGGAAGTACCCTTTTCCAGAACTTGAGGATTATCCTTTGAACAAGAACGGAAATTTAGGAAGAGAACACTGAAAAAGGCCATGGCAGTCTTGGAAATAGTCTCTTATTTTAACACAAAAGAATATATGTAGTTTAGGAGTTATAAGAAATTACCTTAATATGTATCTTTTTTGACATTTGACGTCTTTTAAAACAAATGTTTCCCACAATTCTTGTTTTCCTTAGATAAACTAGTTGGATGTTTTATTTATGGATGCAAATGTAAGCTTCATCAATAAAGTCTTGTTATGGATGCCAATCTTGCAACAGTAATGCACATTCACATCATCAAAGGGTGCTGCCTTGTGTCTCTCTGATTAGTTGTGTCTTAACTAGGTAAATTATGTTTGAGGGCACTTATTATGACCTGAGTCTTTTACCACAGATTGCCATGCCAAATCTAATTTATTGTGAACAGCTGGCAGAGCCCCCCAGACCCTCCATTCCATAGACTGAGAAAACAGTGCTCAAAACACAAAGATTGCATCTCTCAAACAAATAAAGCTTTAATGAAGTGTGTTAGAGGAAAAAAGATACGTAGTGGAAACATTAACCTCTTTCCATCTGTCTTGAACATGTGAAGCAATAATGAAAAACACAATTTCAATTTAGGATCCATTCCTGATTTCACCACAAGCTTTGAGCTAGTTATGAGGTATTAAGCTGTTGCCACAAAACAATGTTAGAAGCTTTTAGTAATGCAAATAAGGTTTGAGAAGAGGCATTTAAAGGAGAGATTAACACTCAAAGACAACCTGATGGCCAAAAATATGGTGGCATGAATTAAGAGTCAAATAGAAAATATGCCATTTAAAACAGAATGCCAGATTTATTCATCTATACATTATTATAACAATAACATACATAAATCTGAAGTACCTAGTGGATGCATTTTTGTGCCTACCTTGATTCCGTCTCCATGGGACAGACTGACATTCTCCGATGGAGGCCCTCAGTATGTGTTTTCAGAGCCAGCTTTCTGGGCTCCCAAACAGCTTAGTCATCTGTAGCATCATATTTTAGGTTGACTTTGCAATAAGAATTTTTTTGTATGTTAAAAAATAATTAACTTTTAATGTTTGCCTAATTTTATGCATTTGTTTGATTGTGAAAGCAGGCATTCTTACTTTTGTGCAACATTAATCAAATTAACATAAAAGCAAATGAACCAAACACTGCAAAAAAATCTGCCAAATAGAATAATTATAATAATGCATTATTATTAAAATAAGAAACAAATAGTATTTTAGTTTTATTACAGCTTACATAAACCTAAAGTCTAATTAAAGCGATAAAAGTAAAAATGAAATAAAAGTCTTGTTTTGTCTTTTTTCATGGAACCGTTTTTGGAGACCTTTTGCTGATATTGTTTGCTTCCACACCAACTAAAATTCTCTTAAAAAGAAAAGAAAAGAAGCAGAGGTTCTCCATTTATTGAAAAAAATATTGTTTGTACTTACATTTGGCAGCAAAATTGCAAAAAACCATTGAAACTGTTCTGCTGAAGCTTCCCCAGCCCTTCATGAAGAGAAAACTTTAAAGGAGAAGTAGTATGAGCTTTACATCATGTTATATTATTTCCTCATTATAAACATACCTGGAGTGTTGCTTTGATTATTTGATGCATGTTTGAGAAGTAATCCTTTAATCTTTGGACAAAAGCACAGACTGATCTTTTTTCTGGCTTGGCATGCCAAATAGAGAATAGCTTTAGCAAATCTTATCCAGGATCATAAATAGTGCATGCAGTTATTAGGGCAATAGTACCTGGCCTGCAGCTGCACACCTTTTTGGAAGGAAAGGTTGACCTGTCCCTTTGCAATCATAGACTCTTGTGTTCAAATTTTCAAGAGAGAAGCACAGCTGAATTATAAAAACAGATTTCAATATGAGGTTCTAAATATTGTATGTTCTGAAGTTAATTCATGCAATTAAGTGTGCAAGACTAGCTATACAAAAATATGAGTTACTATAGTACGTTGGATAATTTTGTGTTATTTGACATATTTGTCAACATAAAGATACTTCCTAGAATGAGAACATTAGTAACATTGAGGACTGGATAGTCAGGCCAACACATTAACAGCACAAGAACTAGTCACATTTAATTTTACACAAGTTGTCCAGCCTTAGCTGCCCTACTCTGCAATGTCCTTGTGCTTTAGTTTGTTTTAGTCTCAGACAGACAAAGAGGGAATGATATGGCATGGGCTAAGAACAGTGTTACAAAAGCCAATCCCTGTTTAATGACACAAGGAGAGGTGTACCCTGACATCACCAGCTCACAACTACCAAGTATCTCATTACCTTGTTTGAAGTTGACCAGCCAACTTTAAACCATTAGCATTGTAAGTTAAAAATCATCTTAGTGGGAGAGAGGAAAAAAAAAAAAAAAAATACAGTACTCGTATATTTTAAAGAAATTTGGGAGGGTGGTAAAAGTCAGTCTGGGAGTTGCAGGTTTTAGTAATCCGTCGGTTCCTCGCCCTCTTCATTCAGTCAATAGAGCAGAGGAAACATCTGTGGTTCATTTATTGAATATTCCCTTTTGCATGGCTTTTACAATAACCCATTTAAGAAAAGCACATTTATTTTGTTGTTAAAAATCCACTGCTTGTGTGATGCTAAAACAATCCAAAATCATAGTGCAGATTCACAAACTTTTTTGTCAATGGAATGAGATTTTTTTAAAAGACCCCTTTCACTTTGTTCTGATTTGTAAGGTTTATTATTCAGGCTCTCACCAGTGATGGAAAATGTGTTTTTAGATAAAAATGTTTTTCTTGACTTGATGATAACCATGCTAGTCGCTCTCATGCAATTAAATCTTGATGAGTAATACAGCAATCACAGTTCTTTCTAATGTGGTGACACTAGATGAAACTCAGATTTTGTGGAATTTTAGTTTTAATAAATTGGTCAATAATGCCACCCTGGGAATTTCACCCAGAGAGTATTACCTTTGGTTTAAGGCACACAGGTTCGGTTATGCAAGGATTGAAACATCTGAGACAATTTCAAATTTACAAAAACCATTTATTAAATTCTTTTTAAAACCAGTTTTTTTTAAGAATGAAAAACAAAGGAAAACAAAGGAACTGCAGTAGCTGAAATTACGGGCCGGAGGGGTCACTCTGGGGACGGTATCCACCAGACCCAAAAAAAAAAACTCTAACACCAGACGACACCAGACGCAGTGAGACAACCCAAACTCAAGAATCACTGAATTAACTTTAATGCTCATTTCACTGCACACAAAGGACAGATTAAATATTTAAGATTGCAACAAACCTGTTGAACCTTTAACAAAATAGGTTCAAATTAACATGGGTGGTTTCACAGCTACCTAAAGTTAACAATCAAATGTCTTAAAACTTACATGGATGTTCAAAATATTTACTATAATCAATTAACAAAAGAAAACACCATAAAACTGTGTATTCAAAGAAGATGAAGGCCAGTCTGTACAGATTAAGGAGACACCATAATATCTACCAACAGAGCAGGTTAACTACTGTAGTTTGAAAGGCGTCTTGGTTCAGTCGACGGCTCAGTTTGAAGCTTCAGGTTTTGGTGTTGAACCTCCCAGAATCTCAGCTGCTGCAGATTGGCTAAAGATGCAGAGAAAAGTACAAATAGACAGTTAGTGTTAGAAAAAATTATGATTTTCCTGAGCAGCTGATGCACTGACAAACCTGACTTTGACAGAACATCAGTGAACCTGAAAAGTATGTGTTTATTAGCTGCTAATTGTGTCAAAATATCAATTAAGAAATTTACTGCTTGTGAAAATCTAAACCATTTGAATATATTTACTATCTACATTAGTGAACTTGAAATGAAGATGAACCAGGAACAGCAAGTCTGTCTTGGTTTGCTGATGAGGTATATATTTGTTTAAGGGCCGATGAAATGGGGTCTCTGTGGATTTCTGTGGATTTCAGAGATCCAGACACAAACAGTTTAATGTGAAGAGTCTGGAGGATGTGTGAATAGGTCTGTCACCATGAAAAATTTTACAGTATGATAAATTGTACAGTATGATAAATTGTTCCAGAAGTTCTCAACAAACGATAATATAGTTCTTTTGAGACCATTTTATAAAGTAATATAATGGTAATGACGAAATAATAATGCAAGAACACATTCTCAAAGGTCATTAAACTTTAAATTCTAATGACCATTTACATTTAACACTGGAACTTAGTGTAGCCGAGTGGTAAATTTTGGGTTAAATAATTGTACTGTTTCAAAGTGTTGGTTTTCTTTTAGCTTACGGTAGCAATGCTATTGAGTGATTTTCGTTTCAGTTATGTAATTTTATTTCCTATGTGTATGTTTTTCACATTTAAATATGGTTGGTCTCAGGTGCTGCACATCTTGACCACCAGAGAGCAGTGTTTCAAAGTGATTACTGTTTCCCAAGACGGGGCAGGAAATTAGTGATGGGCAAATGAAGCCTCATGAAGCAATGAAGCTTTCCAGCCCTTTGCTTAAAGGTTCATTACTCGATGCTTCACTCGCTAGTGACATCTGCTGGTGAAACTGTAACAGCCTTGTCACCCAGGTGGATTTACTTCCAAAAATTACAAAATGCAATATTGTTACAAAGTTTTCATCAAACTCATTTTTAGTAACAGGAGAGTCAATGAAACCATATTTAATTGTCATATGTTTTAATTATTAAAATTATTTGTAGCCAATCTAATCCTGGTATATGCTGAATGTCAGTGGTTGTGTTGAGTTTTCTTTTATATCATAGATGGATTTGACAATAAAGACATTTGATGTTTTAATGACTTGGGAGTGCAGTGCCTGTTGGGGCGTTCACTTTTTCTTGGATTTTTAATTGGCTTCAATCCCTTATATTTGGCTACATGTTGAATTTTAGTTCTGCAACAGGATTAAATCTGTTTCTGCTGTGCAAGACTGATATATCTTTGCTAATCAGACTACAAATAATAGTGGAAATTTGCAGAAGGTGAGAAATTGGGAGGTGGAGGGGTTAATTATTGTTATCTAAGAAGAATTTTATTGTGAGCGATCATCTCAAAGTATTCCCAGATGTCAGAGATTTTCATCTTGCTGGCTCCATTTCAGACAATCAGTCAAGTTTATTTGTGTAGCACATTTCAGCAACAATGCAGTTAAAAGAGATTTACATCATAAAATCACAAAAATATAGTTATAAAAAAAAAAACATAATCTACAACTGAGAAAACCAGTAACAAACATTACATTTTGATGAGTGCCATCATCAATACACATCAAATATGTTGGTCAGTGTTCATTTTATTTGGCCACTGAAGACAAATATCCTCNGTTATGTAATTTTATTTCCTATGTGTATGTTTTTCACATTTAAATATGTTCAGGTAGTTGGTCTCAGGTGCTGCACATTTTGACCACCAGAGAGCAGTGTTTCAAAGTGATTACTGTTTCCCAAGACGGGGCAGGAAATTAGTGATGGGCAAATGAAGCCTCATGAATCAATGAAGCTTTCCAGCACTTTGCTTAAAGGTTCATTACTCGATGCTTCACTCGCTAGTGACATCTGCTGGTGAAACTGTAACAGCCTTGTCACCCAGGTGGCTCATACTTCCAAAAATTACAAAATGCAATATTGTTACAAATTTTTCATCAAACTCATTTTTAGTAACAGGAGAATCAATGAAACCATATTTAATTGTCAAATGTTTTAATTATTAAAATTATTTGTAGCCAATCTAATCCTGGTATATGTTGAAGGTCAGTGGTTGTGTTGGGTTTTCTTTTATGTCATAGACGGATTTGACAATAAATACGTTTGATGTTTTAATGACTTGGGAGTGCAGTGCCTGTTGGGGCGTTCACTTTTTCTTGGATTTCTAATTGACTTCAATCCCTTATATTTGACTGCATGTTGAATTTTAGTTCTGCAACAGGATTAAATCTGTTTCTGCTGTGCAAGACTGATATACCTTTGCTAATCAGACTACAAATAATAGTGGAAATTTGCAGAAGGTGAGAAGTTGGGAGGTGGAGGGGTTAATTATTGTTATCTAAGAAGAATTTTATTGTGAGCGATCATCTCAAAGTATTCCCAGATGTCAGAGATTTTCCTCTTGCTGACTCCATTTCAGACAATCAGTCAAGTTTATTTGTGTAGCATATTTCAGCAACAATGCAGTTAAAAAGAGATTTACATCATAAAATCACAAAAATATAGTTATAAAAAAACCATAATCTACAATTGAGAAAACCAGTAACAAACATTACATTTTGATGAGTGCCATCATCAATACACATCAAATATGTTGGTCAGTGTTTATTTTATTTGGCCACTGAAGACAAATATCCTCCTCTGATGCGCTACCAAATGGACAACAACCCATAAAGCAGCATGGCTCATCGTGCTTTTATTTTGAAAACCCACATGCAAAATGAAGCAGTCACGTGATCCATGCAATGTGAGGCCTCGTTTGTTGCCAGTCACGTGGTTTTCAGCAAGACGACACAAGCATAGACATAATATAAGGATAGATGCCTCATGGACCGCTCTCGCCTATTGTCGCTGACGAGATTT
>NW_006800765.1:39623-41280 GCF_000485575.1 Poecilia formosa | reverse complement strand
AAATCTCGTCAGCGACAATAGGCGAGAGCGGTCCATGAGGCGTCTTTGCTTATATTATGTCTATGGGTACAAGCCTCGAAGCCTGGATTCAGATGGCCCATCACTACAGGAAATGCATCTTGTTCTCTTCCGGTGTTGCTATGCTACGTGATGAACTTGGACGTGAACTGTATGTGGTTGATCTGCAAGTGATAGTTTTGGCAGAAAATCGGGAGCCTGTATGTGCGGTGCAGGGCGGCCATTTCGTGCACGTGACAATAAGATGTCCGAGCATCGGTGTGCTCCAAGCAGAGTGAACTGAGACATTACTGTCGAATCCAGAGGCCACTGCCGTATTTCTATTTCTTTTCTTCTATATATTGTATTTTCTTTTGTGTATTCTCTGTGTTATTTTTGGGGTATCTGCCACATTTCATGAATAGTTACCTAATTTTGTGGTACACCTATGTTCTGATTTTTGAACAATAGTAAGGAACAAGACAGCTTTGTTCAATTTGCCCAACTGAAAATAAAATATACTGCACATTAAGAACCCCAGTTCTTGTGTCCTGTGAGACTAAGTATTTCCCGGGCTACATTAGGGTTGCCACCCGTACCGTAATTGCTGTTTAAATGTAATATCGCAATTTGTTCCGTATTCTACAAATATGGATGTATAATAATAATAAAAATAAGGGTCCCCAAGTACTTTATATATTAGGCTGCCCCAGTCATTGCTTTCTGGGTAACACACACTAACCGACATGCTGCCGTCGCAGTCCTCCCCACTTGGTCTCCTGTACCGCTCAAAAATGCATAATATGTCTATAAATATTTTTAGGATATTATAAGGAAGTGCTGAGATATACCGTTTTCCACCGAACTAACGTATTTGGCACTTCGGCACAAGCACAGTGAGAAACGTTTAGAGTAGCGGTTCCAACATGGGCGGTACCGCCCCCCAGGGGGCGTTCAGAGTACTGTAGGGGGCGCTGGCAGAAAATTTTACAAAAGGGGGTCGCTGGGATTCCTTTGGGGGGCGTTTGGTCAAAGGTAAACTTTAAACCTTATATGCACAACAATGCCAGTTTAGACTTTGAGCAACTTGGTATTGTGTAACATTAAAACATGCTTGGCTGCCATGGTATTGATGGCAGCTCTTCTTCTCCTATTCAGTGTTTGTAGCTTTTGACGCAGCTCCGCTCCTGCTACTGGTAGCTTCACCGCATCAGTTCAGCGTCTCACCAGCTGATGACGTTGCTGTGATTCACATTGTCTCAGGGCCGTGCAGAGACCACTAAAAGGGCAGGTGCTCAAAAAAAAAAAAAGGGCACATCTTACCGCATTCTAGGACAGAATATTAACAAAGCCACACAGCTTTCAGAGTTTAATAAACAATGATAAATTACAAAATTGTGAAATATACAATCAAAGCTAAGGTAAATCTCTATACAGAGCATACAACTATGCATATGTAAGATATTTTATTAATAATTTCTTTCTGCAGGTCTATTGTGTTATAGGAAAGTACTGCAATATTCAAACCCACAATTTAGCAAGATATCAGCTGGTGGTCTAGCTCTGATTTACATATCTTGTCTTTACAGAATTACATTATTAAAAATATAAACAAGGGCACAATGCACCCTTTTAGTGGACTAATCTATAAAAAAAAAGC
>NW_006800765.1:24041-38733 GCF_000485575.1 Poecilia formosa | reverse complement strand
CTCTTATAAACATGTAATTACTAAAATCACGATACCCTGACTTTGTATCCCTCTGAAAAATGAACCCATTTAAATAAAGAAATCCCTCCATGGGTGATACCACGATAGAGACCGTTCATTTTATAGTGTTAACACCGGAGCTGTAAGTGGTCCGGTATGAAACGGGTGTGATGGAACAACACAGCACTTTTAAATTTCATTAGTCAGAATACCGAAATTGTTCCCGTTGTTTTGAAAGGTTTATGTCAGTCTGCCTTTTCCCCATTGATACGCTACCCGAACGCTGCGCACTTTAGGGGGTTAAAAAAGAAAGAAAGAAGAAAAAAAAAACGACGCGCACATTGCGCAAAACTCTGAAACAGGAGAAGCAGGATATAAACGGAGCGACGAACTAGATGTATATGGCATAAAAACAGAGAATCTGACGCTGGACAGTGAAAAATCAACATATGATGTGAAACACATGACGATTAGGCAGCGCAGCAGGTGATGAGTGAAGATTACTGATGGTGAGCGTCAATAAATGATAAAATAAATCTAGCAACAGGAAAGAAACTAAAGTGGACATAGCGATAAACCAAGAGAGGATAATACTAATCAAAGGAAACTAAATGGAAATGAATGAAGAACAAAATGCAAGAATAAACTTGGAAACTAAAGTAAATAGAGAGGAATAAACTGGTATGGCAAGACCTTTCGAGCAATAATTAATACAGAGGACTGTGTGGCAAGAATAAACAGACACTATTTCCAGCTAAAAGGTAAAATAATATTGTTGAAGTGCCATGGGTTTGTTGAGACCACATCTAATACTGAGAATAAATATATCTTACAGACCATAACAGTAAATAACTTATCACTTATTTATGTTTTTAATTAGATTTGATATATTTCTTCAATATTATTTTTCATGTCAGTGTTAATGTCATGAGGCTGAAGACTCCATGACACTTTCAATTTGACTCATTAGGATTTGATTAAGAACCAGATTTGTTCTTTGTAATTTCTGTCCAGTAAAACTATTAATCTGATTCATTAGACAAACATGGATTATATAAAGATATAATCCATGTTTCTGTCTCATATTTGTATGACATTAAAAGGACCTGGAACTTTTGTTTTTCCGCTGAAAAACAAATTTCAGCGGAAAACATCTTTCTTTTACGACGATAAAGGCTAGGGGGGCGCTGGCCCGAAAAAGGTTGAGAAACACTGGTTTAGAGGATAAAAACACTAGACTCAGAGCAAAACTCAAATGACCCAGCTTTTACTAGCATGTAAACGCATCATCTACACACAAATCTGGGAGCGTCCCCAAAACGTGAAATGAGTCTCAAAAATACTTGTGCAGTCATAACCGGATCTGTGTGGAAATGCAACTTTGTGTGTGTGTGTACCAGGTGATTTGTGTGTACTTTTTCAACATTTATAGACGTAGGGGAAGGTTTATTTTATTTTTAAGGTTTACAAATCCAGTATTGCATGCACAGATATTTTTACACACGCACAAATCCTGTTATGCACGCACAAATCTTTTTACACATGTACAAATCTTTTTACACACGCACAAATCCTTTTACGCACGCACAAATCCTTTTACGCACGCACAAATCCTTTTGCGCACAAATCCTTTTTCACACGCACAAATCCTTTTACACATGCACAAATCTTTTTACACTCGCACAAATCTTTATACACACACACAGATATTTTGAGACAATTTTCACTCCATATTGGTGTCCCTCTTTCTGAAGAGAAAACAATCGGCCCATCCACCTCTTTGGAGTTCTTGGGTATTACCCTCGACTCCTTATCCTTCCAAGCAAGCTCGAAAAAATTAATTGCATCTCTTTGCTTCTGTCAAACTTCCTTCTTACTGACAGATGCTCTAAGCAACAGTTGCTCACGCTTCTAAGACATCTCAATTACGTCATCCGAATCATTCCTCAGGGCAAATCTTTTATGTCAATGTCAATGTCAAATTTATTTATATAGCACTTTACAACAGGTATAAAACTGCACCAAAGTGTTGTACAAAAACAACAACACAAATAATAAAACAGAACACACGTCAATTAAATGCCAAAGAGTAAAAATGAGTTTTAAGAAGCAATTTAAAATGATCCAGGCTGTGGGCATATCTACGGAAGCGCATTGCTATCACGCAGGAAAAAAAAATTTCAAGCGCTATCACGTTATAACGTGATACGTATCTTGTTAAAACGTGATAGTATCTCGTTAAAACGTGATACGTATCTCGAAAGGTAAGTTATTCCATAAAACAGGAGCAGCAACAGAAAAAGCTCGATCTCCTTTCCTCTTAAGTCGAGTTTGAGGAACTGTAAGTAATAACTGATTATTTGATCGTAAAGTTCTGGATACAGACTGGAAATTTTAAATTTAAAAGGTCCCGAAGATAAGGGGGGGCTAACCCATTTAAAACTTTAAAAGTTAACAAAAGAATCTTAAAATCTATTCGATAAAAGACAGGCCATTATCCTTAATCTCTTGTTAAAAGCAGCCAGCGTTTCCTCCCTTCACAGTTCTCTCATTCTTGATCAGTCCTCTAAGATGGAAATGCATCTCTGGCATAATTTTCTTTCATCTTGGAAACGGCATATCTTTCTTTTACGACGACTTTCTCACTTATCCCGACGATATTCAGCTTTACACATACGCAGCTCCCTCCATCAGTTTTGGCAGCTAATACCGAGGCAAGTGGTTCACATCAAGATGGCCCAAAGAATTCTCACTTCTCCAGGATGAATTGACCACACCCTCATCTGCTCTGTATGAACTTTACCCCATAGTCATTGCAGCAATCCTTTGGGAGCATGAGTGGTCAAAAATGTCAATTCTTATCCACTCAGATAATATCGCAGTCGTTGATATCATTAACAAAGGCTGATCTTGCTCTCCAGATATCATGCAGTTTATTCACAAACTAACTCTGATTTCAACCCAACACCAATTCTTGATGCAAGCTACTCACATTCCAGATTGCAGAACAACATCGCTGATGCTCTGTCTCGCTTTTCTTTTCAGAAATTCAGACTCTTGGCTCCAGACTCAGAGGCTCACCCTACACCAATTCCACCGTTTTCTTCAACTGAAGATTATTATTCAACTGACTCCTCAGTTAATCGACTTCCTCAACACTTCTCAAGAATCAATTCTGAATAGCCTAGTGCCTTGCACCCTATCAGCATATTTGTCAGGGTGGAATCACTTTAAATCTTTCCATACAGCCTATGATCTACAATTTCCATCACTTGACATCACAACCCTCTGTCTCTTCATCTCTAACTCTCATTCAATCCTCAAAATCCGTACTTCTACCATCCAGACTTACCTGTCCGGTATATATTTTTTCTTCAAAATTGCAACTGCCCAACTATTTCCCATAGCCATATTTTCATGATAATCAAAGGTTGTAAAAAGCAAGTCCCTTCTAGCATTACTCAGCGACTGCCTCTTACAGCAGACCTGCTCAGTAAATGCATCCTTACTTTGTACTCAGGCTATCTATCCGCCTCCATCGACTGGACTTTAGAGTCCATGTTTCTGTTAGCCTTTTTTGGCTTTCTTCGTTGCTCAGAATTTGCTCCATCTTCATTTAAGCATGATCCCTCCATCCATCCATGCCTCTCTGACATCTCTGTCCTTAGTCATGACACCCTGATTCTTACCCTAAGAAGAAGTAAAACCAACCGGTTTTCTGTATCCGGTCATCTCCGCCAAGTCCTCTTCAAGTCAGGCATCTCTCCTGATCATTCTTTCCGAATAGGAGGTTTCTCTTCCGCGTCAAGTCAGGGCATGTCACAGCAGATTATTCAAGTTTCAGGTCGCTGGTCATCCCAGGCATACCAGTCATACATTCGCAACAATCTCAGTGACTTATTTCAAGCTCACACTCGTCTCTGCTCCTTTTAATTCTGTCACTTTTGGGGTCCAAAGTGGGCTCGGGAAAATAAGAGAATTGTTTCCCAAAGACCAAACCTCACGCAAGAGTCTTCACCTCCCAAGCCCTTCAGCGCTCTCCTCAGACGACCTTCATTCACTTCATTCATCCATTCACCCCTTCACCCTTTCACCCCTGCATCCCTCCATCCCTTCATCCCTACATCCCATCCTCCCTTCATCCCTCATTCCTTTATCCCTTCATCATTAAAACTTTAAACTTACATCTCGTGGCGTGGTCCTTGCTAGTGAATTATTGCCGGTAGGAAACTGCATAGTCTAAATTACACAAATATGGCCTATTTGTACATATAAAAAATAAGAAAAATCATGACATGCTTAACCTATAATAACAAAGAATGGTTACAAGAGTGTTCAGAAATATTTTAAATACATAAAGATTCAATGCCACATCCAGCAGATATCATTGTCTCAATGTGCCAAGCGACCTTTGACCTCATTTAGTCATTTCATCAAAGAGGCAAAACCAGGTAAAAATTTTAGTATGAACAAATCTGCATCTGAAAGGACATCGTCCCTGTTCCAACAGACCAAGAACTACACCTTTGCCCATGGCATGGCATCATCTTGTAGTTGTCATTCAGTGCATAGGCCACACTTTGTGGAAAGGATCGTCTTTTGGTGGGGTGAAATAGGGGAGAATTTCAACTGTGGAATGTAGAAGACATCATTTTGAGGTTCCTTCAGGTC
This sequence comes from Poecilia formosa, assembly GCF_000485575.1. Taxonomy (NCBI): domain Eukaryota; kingdom Metazoa; phylum Chordata; class Actinopteri; order Cyprinodontiformes; family Poeciliidae; genus Poecilia; species Poecilia formosa. The sequence continues at coordinate 34,062 of NW_006800765.1, read as the reverse complement.
TAGAAGATCTAAAATATCTGATCTTTTTAAGCTGTATGGGAACAGCAAGGCATATAGAATAAACAGCAAAACTATGGACAATATGGACATAGTGCTGTCTATGTATTATGCTAGTGGCAACAATTGTTGCCATGCTTACATTCACTCTTCTTATGAACAAAAGAATGAAGGGATACAATTTTCTTTACATATCAGTAGAAGACACTTGAAAGTACATATGTTCAAAATATTTTGTTTATTTAAATATTTTGCTGACTTCCTCTTGTACAGGTTTGTGATAGACATTTATCTCCAGCGTCACAGGCAGGAAGTAAAGAGGTCTGGTCATGTGACCTTTCACACTAGATACATGAAATTGATGTTGCTAAGAGTAGACACACTATTATTTGATGGTAAAACTTCAATTAGCTGCCAAAAGTCGCAACAATTCTTCTAGAGGTTCCAGAAGTTTGAAAAAATGTCTGGCAACAATTGTTGCCGGTGGGATTGGCAAAAATGAATGTAATTTTCACAGGTGGTGGAGCGTTGTTGTTAGCAGCTGCTGAAAGTCACTAAAAAAGTTAATTTTAATGTAACTTAGTTACTTTCCAAATCAAGTGATCAGTAATCTGAGTTATTTTTTAAGGAGTAAACAGTAATCTGATTAAAGTTAGTTTTTCAAAGTAACTGCCATCACTGGCTGTAGATTTTGCTTAATTTCATGAACGTGCATGATAATTCTGAAGGTATTTACCAAAATAAAGGAGATATGCCTTTTCATTCCGTAGATAAAGGTAGAGGGCACCAACCCTAGTGGAAGTCTGTAACTTCTCAGTGTGACACAAATAATTTAGTATTTAACTAGGAGGCAAAAGCATTGACATACAAGTTCATTATTTTTTCTATTTAACATATTTCATAGTACTAATAACATTTTTTGGATAATTTGAACGATTAGAAAAACAAACAATTTTTATTCACCCTTCAATTTTTCGTAGACTTAATTAATTACTGCATAGGAACACTGTAGTTGACAGCACTGACTGACAGATGGATTTGACCAGATGAGATGGTCACATCAGATATCAGTCTAAATAAATATGATACTAAAGATTGTTTTATTAAATGCTTTTGTAAAAAAATTATGATTAAAAAAAAGCATAGGACTATTCTAGCTTTCTGTTTTCTACTGGCCCAGAGACTCGTCCTTTGTAGATGGGAGGATCCACATTGTAAGCGCGGCAAGCTCTTACGAGTCTAGCCCCTCAAAGCTCTTTCGGACGCGACACATTTCTTCTAGAAAAAGAGGTCTTGAATCCAATAGGCATTTTTAAGTTTTTACTGAACTCAAAAGGAAATAAAAATAACACACAGATTCAAAAAACAAATAGAAAGTGACGGTCAAAAGACTGTGTTCTTCTAAGGGTGCCAGACTTCTACGAAGAGCAAATGCTCTCATCTTTCCTAAACTAATTAGACAAACAACAAATCAAAAGGCACCACACAACAAACTCAAACACAATACATTCTGTATGAAGTTTCAAAAATGTATATATAGCTCCTACACACATCCTCCATTATAGGTTAAGAGAAGCTATGTTTTGCATTCATTCAGAATAGATTAGATGTATAGTTAGGGGATCTGTAAAAAAAATGTATGATATCTGGCAGTCATTTATATCTTATGTTGAAGGAGTTTTAAGCAGATGAATTTGTACAATGGTCAAATGTTGATTGTATAATTTATGCACAAACCTGAAACTTGCTTTGGTTGCATCAAGGGGGGAGGGGGTGGAATGTCTGTGTTGTGTGTGTTTTTGTTATTGTTCTGTGTTGTTTACAAAAAAATAATAAAAAGACTTTGATTACAAAATTAAAAACATATAAACTAATCAACAATTCCAAGCATCTATAGAATTTATTTATTAAGTACTCGTAATAAATAAACAACTAGACAGTTTAACATGGCAAGTACTGTTTTATTGTCTGATAAACTGGATACTTCTTGGATTAATGTAGCTAATTATATCAGTGTAGTGGTGGAACTTTCTACCATATTCTATTATAATTTTGTCTAGTGGAAGCATGTAGAAAGTTAAAATGAATGGCCCAAGGATTGAGACCTCTGGGACTACATGACTAAATCTGGCTATTTGTTAAACTGACCAACATTTAAGTATAGTCAAAACAAAGTCTCAGTAATTTTTCAAGTTAATCAATTTAAAGTGCACTTTCAAAATCTCAGTAATCAATTATTAAAAATAAAATAAATTAGTTTTCAAATACTCAAGGACAGTGAGAGAAAGAGAGGGGAAAATATAAAAATACTGCGCAATATCAAACTTAAAAGTGTAGCCACATTCTGTTCTGATCAATTTCACCATCAATTTAAACTTCACTGCTGCCTCAGCATCAATACAAATGTGCCAGAACATGCACAAAATTATTATTGATGCACCAAACAATTTTACCTTTTCAGATGGAGTGAGTCATACTTAGCCACAATGCCCAGTGAAAAAATTCAGGAGAAGTTCCAGATTAGCAGCTCCAGCAATTCTGGCAAGAAGAATGCGCCGATGAGCAACGGAGCAGAAGTTTCAGACATAAAAACAATACTGCTATTGGATGACAGACTCACCAGGCAATCGAGTCCATAGATTCTAATTACTGTATTAATTTGTGTGGAAGACACCAAACACAGCATGCCACAACTGCAGTGAAAACAGAGGAAGTCAAACTGCAAGCTGGAGGAGGGGCTTTAAAGAACTTGGCAGATTTTGGGGCAACACAAGAAGTGGGCATGCAAAAATAAAAGTTCCTGACTAATTGGGGTTACACAAAATAAGAAGTTCAACTGACATTTTTGGATTATGAAATAAAATGAGATCAGACTAGTATAATGCTTTTCACCCCTCCAAGAGTTCTCAAAGACGCTTCACATGAAATCAGTCATTTCCATTCACGCACACATTCACAGGCTGATGATGGAAACCCACTGGACCATAGGCCCAGCTGCCCTGGGGAAGTCTGGCCCATCAGTTCTTCTGACCAACACCAGCAGGTTAGGTTGTCTTGCCCATGGACACATCGATGGAGGCGTCCATATTCTACAATTCACCTGCTGTGTTGGTTTTTGGAGCTTCGTTGTTTTGTTTGAAGTTTCTCACAATACATGTTACCAGCCACATGCCAAGTATTTAGGTAATGCCTGCCTTTTTTGCAATTAATTTCAAGAAGTACACAGATGGGTCTGTGTAGGAAACCATCTGGCAAATCTATTTCTAATCTTTTCCCAGCAGTTTGGTTTTTCAGGAAATGTCATAAACAAAAAAGTAAAAGACAATTCAATATGTTTTACTGCATATTGTAACAGCATTTTAGAATAAGCACAATTTACTCATTGCAAATTTTTTTTTTCCCTTCTGTTTTTTGTTTGTTTCTTTAAATGTTATTAAATGCTGTCAACATCCCGAGACAAATATATTGTAGTCAGTAAATTTAGGTAAGTTTAAGTTACTGTGTGTTTCCTGTGACAAAGGAAAACAGTTAAATGATTTTGGCTGTGTGGTTATAACAGCGTAGACATTAAAAATGTGTTTTCTGTAAAGAATGAGATGATTGAGACATTCTTTCATGTTTTGCTCATTTTGAAGTCAGCCCACAGTGTCATTATTTTTAATTTTTTGGAAGATTGTCTCACATTTTCTTCAGATACAGTGAAATTTCTGGTGGATTATAAAATGATGAGTTGGCCATTTTAGCAAACCATCCCCAAGCCTTGTGCTCCACAGCTGATAATTTTTTTCAGGTAGGATGCATTTGGTTTGTGATATGTTTGGTTTATCCAAATAACATTAGAAGTCCAGATGTCCTTGTCTACATTCTTTTAAGCAAACACCTTTCAAATGTTGAAATTTCTTTCTGATAAAACAACAAAAATACAAATAGCATACGTCACCAGTAGCAATAGCCTGCTGTAGGCCTTGTGATCATATTTTGGTATTTCTGGAGACTTCCTTTAGTGTTTTGCACTTTGCTTACAGAATATATCGACTGTCATTTTTAAATGACTGTCATTTTTAAATGTAAAACTTTATGAAGTTTTACAGAAAGCTTCACAAAGGTCTTTCCTACAGTTTTTATTTTTTTATATTGCTATTACTTTACTTGGTCATGTAAAATTTAATATTCAGTGTGTCCCAGAATGTAGAAAAAAACACAATCAGTTTGAATGTTCTATTCCAGCTACCTACAACTAACTTAGTATTAGCATTACAACAGTGGGTCATAAGTTCTCACTCTTACGTGCCACAGAGAGCCCAGAGACTCACAAACAGCATGAGGTGAGTTGGTCGCTTGACATAGTGTGGGAGTCAGCTCTGAGGTCTGGATGGACAACAGGTAAAGGCGTCGCCTGACCGGACCTGGGAGCAGACACTGGGTCCTGTGGGGGCCAGCTGGTCCATGTCTGAAAAAGATCTGCACCTGACGGAGGGCCAGAACGAGGGGCAGAATATATGTTTATTTTCTGAATACTAAAGTTAACTGGTTTGACAAGTCTTAGAGGCTGAAAATTGTAGATATAGATATTCTTATAAAGAAAAAATATGTTCTTAATTGAAACAACACAGAAGAAAAACCTGAAACAGTTAGAGTAGTTAGTTTAACAACGCAGAGTTCTTCCTAACTGCAGATGTGCAAATAGAGAAAGACAGATGGGAAGAAATAGAAAAGGTATGAGTGACCAAACAAAAGCAGAGGCACACTCAGAGAAAACGGGACGATATAGAGTAGAGAAGGAAAAGGGAGGCAGCAATGCAGCAGCTGCAGACCTGTTTGCCTGAGAGAGGCTTTTAATCAGTGGAAAGAGCACTGGCGAATTGGATAAAATGTTATCTTGGAGCTAGAAAAGTGGAGGTGGAATTTATGGTACATTATGTTTCCGCCATAAACAAGTGCTCCAGAAAATTTAGCTCACAGAAGCCATTCATCAAATACAGCCAAAGAGATCCTTTCTTTTCCTCTATCCTTTACACTCCAGCTGGATCCATGCCCAGACCTATTTGGGCCCCAAAAGCACAGAGTGCTACAAAAAGTTAATAGCAAAAAAATCACCTTTCCATTGTTCTTTTTGTGTTTATCTTTTTTATCTTTTTTAAACATATTCTATTTCTTGCCTGAGTTTGGATGTATATACAAGCTTCACTGCACACACCTGTGGAAGAAGAAAAGCAAAGAACTAATGAAGTCAAATATGGGAATTTCCACAAAAGCTTGTTAGACTGGGCTGCACAGTGGTGCAGTTGGTAGAGCTGTTGCCTTGCAGCAAGAAGGTTCTGGGTTCAATTCCCAGCCCTGGTCTTTCTGCATGGAGTTTGCATGTTCTCCCTGTGCATGTGTGGGTTTTCTCCAGGTACTCTGGTTTCATCCCACAGTCCAAAAACATAACTATCAGGTTAATTGGCCTCTCCAAATTGTCCCTAGGTGTGACTGTGTGTGCATGGTTGCTTGTCTCTGTGTTCAGACTGGCAACCTGTCCAGGGTGTACCCTGCCTCTCACCCAGAACAATAGCTGGAGATAGGCACCAGCAACCCTCCTGAACCCACTGAGGGACAAAGTGTAAAGAAAATGGATGGCTTGTTAGAATGACAAAGATGAACATTGTGTTGGTAAAAATGGACATGAGATTAACCAAACATTTTGTGCTTATTGTGTAAATATTTATAAGAGACATTTACAGGCTTTATATGTCTCATAAAGCCTGGCAGAGCCTGATGTACAGAATCTGCCACAAAGAAGCAAACGTATTACAGAATGGAGCTTTAACAGAGCCATGCAGAGACCTTTGGAGGGGCAGGGGCTCACAGTTAAACAGGGGCACTTGAACAAGATCTTAAAATACCGTACAACAACATAGCAACATACATATTAATCAAGAATCTAATTTTTAATCGGATGATCAATCTCATGTACTTGTTGCTAAATGAGCTAATGGCAAAGAAACAACTTACAAATTGGCCATCACCTGTGGTCATGCTAACTAGCCTTCATGATATTCTGTTCTAGCTGTGACTTTGTAGAAAGCAACATAATCAACCACACAGATTCACAGCACTAAGACCCGCCTTCTGGTTCTAATTATTTTTAGTTGGCACTGGGAGAAGGCAGAGGAACTCCATTTTTTCACAGTTTACCTATGCCATACTGTCATGACATAGTGATAGTTTCAACACACATAGAAAAAATATTTTTCAGAAAAGTTACATACTGCAGCTTTAATATTAGTAAACAATAGAAAACATCTATAGAACATTTTAAAATGATTAAAGATACACAAACATGCAGAAGGCATCTGGTTTCAGTTATTTTATCAGAGTTCTGAGACTGCAGATTGAACCCAGGTTTATGACCAGCAGATTCAGTACAGAAATAAAATACATTTTCTACTGTATTAATCAAGGATGAGGAAAAGCTCATCACAGAACATGAAATAAGCTGCAGTTTTCTATGACTTGTCATCAGGAGTTGATTAAGTCTCCCATCTCCCCATGTACCACAAAAACTTTATCTCCCGTCCTTCTTGACGGGAGATAAAGAGTTTATGCTCTGGAGCTTTATTAATAGCTCCAGAGCATAAACATTCTGGGTTTCTATTTCAGCCTTTCTTCTGTTTTATTTCTTTTTCCTTTCCTGAATTTCCAGCCAGTTTTGATTTCCTCTGGTCTTGAGTGAATGTCACCTTCTGAGCAAGCCATCTTACATGAGGCTCTGCCAGTGTTTACCGTTTGGCAGAGGCTCAGAAACAAGATGTGGCGATAGCAGGTTTACTGCAGTAAATGTTCAACATTAAAGATGGGTAGTCATGGTGGTCTGATGCAAGGCATCTACCATTCACATTTCCATTTAACCTTGAAGACTGCAGATAAAGAGCAGGAGCTTTTCTCTTTGTAGACAAAAAGAAATCTCAATTCCTGTGGCCCAGGCCCAAAGGAACATTAATTTTCACCATTTGTTTCCTCCCTCATCGCCAGTTTTGCTTGCTCTTTTTACAGTTGAGGAACTATTGGGAACATGTGCTTTGAATATAAAAACCATGCTCCACATAATGAATGTGATGTTCAGGAGGTACAGAGAACACACAGAAAAAATGTGTTGCTGATTGAATTGTGAAATCATTAAACTCAGTGGGTCTGCTGAAGGGGAAAAGCTGCAAAACAAACTGCTTTTATCTCCACACTTGGACTTTCTGTACTGATGGAAAATGTATTAAATCAATTCATGGATCTGAATTGAATTTTCTTACTTGAACTCTTTTGTTGTTAAGAAAATTGAAAAGCACTTCGATATGTGAGGTGGAAGCGAAATACAGTACATGCAGACGCCACAAGGTAGGTGGCCCAGCAGCCAGCCTGAGTTTTACAGGAAGTGGTATACCTTCTATATCACTAACTTTAAAACTCTAAGTAGTCTTATTTAGAAAGTGGTGACGCCTCTGGCTTAATAAAAATACAATACATTTTATTTGTAAAATACTCAACATTTTGAACGAAATAAAGTGCTACAGAGCAAAAACATGGGAATTAGGTTATGTCTCACCATCATTCTCAAGATGCTGTTTATGTTGTGGCTCACTCGCATCGCTGTCAGTATCTTCACTTATGTCAGCAGAATCAGGTTGATAATCAGAATCAGAATTATCAGGTTGCTCCAGAGTTGCTTCACATGGAGCGATTTCATCCTCTTCACCACCTGACAAATCTTCAATCTCAGAGTCATTTTCGATTGCTTTTAGCAATCGTTCTCGAAAAGGACATTCTCCCTGTAATGATAAAAATGCACATTTTAACCTTGTCCATGTTTCTGTCGGGAGCTGCCGTAGAAGACGTTCGCTGTCATTCCCGCCATGCTGTTTTTTTTTTCAAATGAGTGTAATTTCATTATGAGACCACTAGGTGGTGCAGGCAGGGCCCCCAGATGAGGACAATTGGTCAAAATTCTTACAAATTAAGTATCATGGGGCAGAACAGCAAAAATGTAATGTCCTCATATGAGGACGCGGGGTCTCAGGAGGTTAAGGTTTTTTGTGTTTGTGACATTCTGTGTGTTCAGGGGGGGCCTGTGTGGCGGATACAATATATATATTGTGCCGGATACAATATATATATTTCACACCAGAATGTATGCTTTTATTGTGAAGGGGAGAAGGTGAGGTGTGAAGACACCAACGGTTGTTATTCATTCGATTTTTGGTTTTGTTGGAAGACATGGAGAATTAAACAAGACTCAAATCACTATTTCGTCTTTTTCTGCTGACTTCCATAATATCTAGAATAAGATTTGGACATACAGGATTAAATAGCACTCTTAAAATAATTAATAAACATAGTACAGGTTCTTGTAATTATTGTGGAGAATTAGAAACAGTACAACATATCTTCCTAGAATGCAACAAATATGTATGGGAAAGAGAGGTATTAATTACTCAGAGAGTTAAGTAGGAATAAAAATAAGCTTGATGTTAGAGAATTGTTTCAGAGATCATCAGGGGATGTAGTTTTTTGTAGTATTTTTATTTATCTTAGGAGAACAGCTATTATGGGAAGATTATAAGCATCTGCTCCATACTCCAACCTGGAAGGTGGCGGTAATGCACCTAAAAGTTGTTTGCCAACCGCCATAAAAAGAAAACAAGAAGAAGAAGACGCGCGGCGCCTGGGTGACGCACAAACCTGAGGGAGAGAGCAGAGGAGGAATCAAAGGAAAAGAGCGGTGATTAATTAACAGAAAAAGTTAATATTATAGTTGAGAAAACATAATTTACCTGGTCGGAAACTGACGGGGATTTTATGAGAACTAAGTTACATCGGTTTTGGTGAGTTTTGTGTTTATTTTTTTATATTTTCACCGTGTTGTACTTTTTCTTTTGGCGGAGAGCTAACAGTAAAAACGTAGCTGTTTGCGAAGAAATGCTCTGTCATAAACAGTTATCAGGTTAATATATTGGATTTATGAAGGAGAATTTATTTGTATAATTTGAGGATTTAAAAAGAGTTCTGTTGTGTTTGTGGCCTGTTACACAGGTCAGGTTTTTTGTTCGATTGGAAGCTTGGTCGGAGCGAGGATTGGTCTATCATGTCCTACGTGCACATTCACACATGGGATTCAAGATGGCGAGCCAGACCTAGACCTTCAATTCATCTTCTCCATCGTATTAGGGAGGGACTCTCCTGCAGTTAACTCAGGGAGAAAAATAGGAATCCTAAAATAGGTGCGACCTAGGAAAAAGAGACTGGTCTAACTAACTTAATTTAGTCCGACTAAAATAACCTAGGAGAACAGAGATTGGTCTAATTAAATTAGTCTTACTAAAATAAACTAGGTGAACTAAAGAGCAAAAAGAGAGAGTGACATACTCTTTTTTTTCGTTTCCCCCCATTTATATTTACCTCTTTATTAAGAATATGCAGGGTATTTTTGGTTTCATGTATTGTATTTTATGTGTGTGTTTTGCATTCAGTAAATTGCCGGCTTTTTCCACTTAAAGCAGCGGTCTCTGGTGTTATTATTCTTGCTCCCCACTCCTTAGAGCCTAGAACTGGTCCAGTGGCGCAGTTAGTGGTGTGATACCGGTGCTACAGTAGCATGCACCTTCGCTTCATAAAAAGGACTGCTCCTCTTCTAAGTAAAAGGTCACATGAACCTCAATGCCTCTTTTATTTGGACAAAAATATGTCTGGAGGTATTTTAAATCATTCCCCCCAAAAAACAAAATAAAGGAGCAACGTGAGGTACAGAAATGTGGTTTGTTGCCCGAGGGCAACGCCATGCCATAAAGGGTTTTAATCAGCAAAACAACATTATGTATCTGAAAAAAAATATTGTGTGGGCAAAAACTCCTGTAAAGCACATATGTGCAACCTCAGTTAAAATTGGTCTTATAGGTGTCCCTGTGTCATCCTGAAGTGAGAGAAGTACCTGGTAAGGTATTGTTTATGTAATCTGAAAGATTTTTTTGTAAATAATGACACTTTTAATACAAAG
>NW_006800765.1:11936-20937 GCF_000485575.1 Poecilia formosa | reverse complement strand
TTTTTTCTGCTCTTTTCTGGTAATACACTTAGTAGAAAAATGCATTTAGAGTACCAAAAATCTAAAGAAAAAAAATTGGCTGCCGGTACCTAGTGAAAGAGAGTTTGATAGCAAGTGTAAGAGTTTGATAGTACAGTATGTGTAAGAGAGTTTGATAGCGAGTGTAAGAGAGTTTGATAGCAAGTGTAAGAGAGTTTGATAGCAAGTGTAAGAGAGTTTGATAGTATGTGTAAGAGAGTTTGTAAGTTTTGGCCCATGGGGCCTCTCATACAGGAGCAGCACACCACACGAACCAATTACAGTCATGAACATCGCAATTCCAGAAGAAAATCGACAAAACTCCCAACATAGCGGGAATTTATAATAACCAAACACGGATGACGACGTAGAAGCAATAGTGATAGTTTGTGGAGTGATTTTAAGAGATAAAAGATGTAATAAAAAGAAAAGGCAGTGGATAAAAGATGACGGGAGCAGCCACTCTATTTGCTGCACTATGATTTGGAGGTCACTGTGTTTTTTTCATAGTTAACATTTTTAACTGAATAAACATAAACATATATAATAATGACCTTTACATATAGTAATAAACATTTCCACATATCATCTCCGATATCCACCGGACTCACAGTTGAGCGATATGTCAGCTGATTAGGATTCCCCTCTGTTCTTATGTCACCGCGCTTTCTCTTTGGCTACCTGTCACATTCAGCAGGCTGGGAACCCTGTGGGGTTCCCAGTCAGGGAAAACCCCACAGGCTGCGATAAAAAGGCCAAGCCTTATCTGACGGTCCAGATAAGTTGACTGACTGACACCTTGCAACGGTTGTCGGCCACAAGAATGGGAAGTAGATGTAGGTGACGGATGGACTTCAGATGAGCGAAGAACTGGAAGTGAAGCAGCTTGAGACTGAGTTTTAAGATTGAACAACACGGAGCGGACCCACTTGGAACTTGAAGCTTGTCTAGTAACGGAAGAAGGGGACTTTTCGGTTGCAGATGGAGTGTGGAAGAGATCTTCCGAATTGGAAGGGTTTAGTTTGATTGTCAAGGCATCTTCCATGGTGAGTATAGTAGACGAACAATATTTAGGAGTCTCTTTGTACACAACGTTGTTGACGTTGACGAAAACGTAACAAACTGAGTTGAATGAGTGAGCGAGGTATAAGTAGGCTGCTTAGAATGATTAGAGGTGTGGTTTTGGGCGTGGCCCTGCTCCTGAACCTAAGTTAACGCATTAACTTCATTTGTTGCCGAGTATAAAACCTAAAATTTCACTAACATAACCAACATAAAATGTAATCATTCATAAATATCATGTGTTAGGGAGGTCCAAGGATTGAAATGCATGCATTTGTTTTGCAGGAAAAAAATTGGGATTAAACGGGTTAATTGCAAGTTATTTTATAATGGTAACATCAACAATGTATCTCCACTTATATGGTTGGACTGAAGGGGAGATTGTTTAATGGTTACAACAGTACAAGAAAAAAGTTATTTTTGCGTGTTTTTGTGTATTCCAATATTGTCTGCAAAACTTTAAATAGGATTTTAGACCCCCCACAACCCCAGCGTCCAGGTTGTCCTGCGTTTGGTGTCAGAGCGTAGCGCACAGTGTTCCTCCTGCTGCTCCACAGTTCAGATGTTCTGCTGCACAGATTTGTGACACTTATCATATAGTTCCTGTTTTCCAGCAGCAAAATGTGCATCTCCCTCTTCTCTCTATTGTTTATATTTCTGTCGCTGCTGATACTGTTGCATAGAAACGGTGGTCACTCCCCAAGACTCGAAAAGGAAATAAAATTAAATTACAAAAGAAAATAGTAACGCACATAACACAAAGTGATTTCAATAAGTAACTGTAGTCTGACTACTGGATTTGAAATAGCAGCACATTAGATTACTAGTTACTGAAAAAAGTGGTCCGACGTCGGCAACACGTTACATCCTGATGTAACGTTACACGTAGACTGCTACAGCACAGTTCAACCTGTCTTAACAGTGTCTAAACCACTTTGTTTTGGCATTGACTTTTGCTTTCATAACTGAAGAGACTAAACAAAGAAAATTAAACACACAATAAAATGAAAAACTAAATGAAATATCATACTTGATAAGCCTCAGTCTGTATTGATGTCTTTTTATTTAAAACATATTCCAGAAAGACATTCATAGAAAGGAAATGGATTAGTCACTTACATCGATGTCTTCCATAACACATTAAATTTTTTGAAGATAAATATTTCCTTTTGACAAAAGCTGAACAGTTGTAAATTGACTCAAAGGTTGAGCCAAAGTTAACTGTCACCATCGCTTTCTGAAACTGCGTGTTTAGCTAAACCACTTTATAGAATTGATGGCCTGAATAAGAAGCAATTGAGTGACCTTGTAGATCTCATTGACGGTGCAGTATCGGTTCTTCTCACTCACTGCGATATAATAGTTGTGTACTTTTTATACCTTTCTCAAAGTCCAGTTAAACAAACAACATGTCAGACCCAGGCCATGGTGCAGAAATTACGGACAGAAAAGCACAATGTGACAGAAAATCAGAATATCATAGAATTTAGTCATTTGTTCATTTAATATGATTTTATGACATTTACCCAGAAAATAATTTTCTCCTGCATATCAACGACTCTCAATATTATACATCTGAGCAGTTTAACAATACTTTAGCAACTGAAAACAAAATATCAATTATTTTAGCAGCAAAGTTTGTATGCAAATTTTCCTAAGAGTAAGGGTTACTTAAACCTGTTCACACACCTCTTCATTAATATCAAAAACATGGATAAACAGGGATAAGGTCATGGATTTTGATATATCTAGTTATGAATTGATCTGCATGAACAGAAAATACAAAGGATGATGGTGTAGCCATGTATGTGGATGTGAATTGTAAGTGGGAAAGATGTCAACTATTGTAGACAATGTTCACAATTATAATTGGAATAAATAGGGAAAACAGAAAAAGATAAGCTATGTCTACAGAACACCATATTCTGACATAAGCATATTTAAAAATTGGCTAGAGCAGGGCTGGGCAAATCCAGGCCTCGAGGGCCAGTGTTCTGGAAATTCTAAATTTATCTCTACTTCAACACACCTGAGTCAAATATTGAGGTCATTAGCAGAACTCTGGACAACCTGACTGCACTGAAGAGGTGATTCAGCTGTTTTCACTGAAGTGTGTTGGACCAGGGAAACATCTCCAGGTTGCAAGATACCGGCCCTCATGGACCTGAATTGCCCACCCTTGGGATAGAGGAACACTTTACTAATGTGAAAGATAGGACTATGTTTGTTGGTGATGACATTAATATCAACTTATTAAATCCAAACAAACATAAAGATAAACAGGATTTTATTAACACCCTGTAGAGTATTGGCTTATTTACTTAAATCACACAACCCAGTAGAATAACAGTTCACAGTGTCACATTGCTTGACTATTATTATTATTATTATTATTATTATTATTATTTTCAAATTATTTGGAGAACAAATTAGAAAGTGGATTATTTGTAAATGACATTTGTGACCACCTGCCATTGTTCATATTGTATAATTGTTATAGCAGGAAAAAAAAACATGAAAATAAACCATTTCATGCAAGAGTTAAGACCGATGAACATATAAAGGCACTTAAACAGATTTTTAAAGCAAGACTGGCAATTAATATACAAAGAAAATGTTGTTGATATATGAGCTTCTGATGAGTTTTTGAGAGCATTTATGATTCCTTATCATAAAAACTGTCCTGTAAAACAAGGGTACAAAAATAATTCATAGATCGCAGGGCAATACAGAGACTGACAGGACAAACAGTCATCCATGAGAACATTCAAACTCCATGCAGAAAGACCCTGAGACAGGAATTGAACCCCAGACCTTTTTGCTGGTACAGAGAAGTCATAGAACAGCAGTGATGTTCTCCCAGCAGTTCAGCATCAGAAGGTCTGCTTTTTGTCTGTGTGTGTTAAATGAACTTGTAAATGAGCTTATTTATAAACAGAGCTGAGTTTTTAAAAATATAATTAACAGCAGGAGATAAATATTTAAGTGATCTTAAGTCCAATAACTGAGTGTGTGTACATGGTCTATGTATGCTTAGTCCCACAGTTTGTGGGCTGGGTCAGGGAATACCATGGCTCAGTGGTTGCTCCTGTAAGCAGTAGTATGGCATTGGTTTGATATTCAGCACCACACCAACATAATGAGACCCAGGAGATGGCTACAGGCTGATGCCGACAGATGGCCACATCCTCCGAACTCAGAGAGCTACTAGAATAGCCCCATGCTAAGAGCAATAAAAATATTTGGAAAAGACCTCACACAGTCTCCTTTGCATGGCTAGCAGCAGTTCTCCAGAAGACTGGGAGGTAGCAGAGCAGTAGGAGGGATGCATTAGACTGGGGGATGACGTCAGTGCCAGATTCTCTGCTGCTCTTATGATGGATATATGAGATGTATTGGTTGTTTATGCATCAGTGAATATCAGTGTATAACAGTAATAAGTGGAGTGTGTGTCAGCCTCTGTTGGTTATACAAGAATCATGCAGTCCTCTTTTCACGCTGTTAACATTTCAAATACTTTGTTTCTGATTAAGGAAAAGTAAGTCAGCTGATTCCTCTCCAGACATTTTTTCTTTAACATCAGAGCATCTGGTGCAGGTCAACAAGGGCCAGTCTGAGGGGGTGTCAGGATGGACTGTGGTGGGATGGAGACCCCAAATTCCCCCAGCCAGGAGCTCGGTGATCTCAGGTCTACACTACAGGAGAGATGTCGGGCCTGTCCTGAACGCAGCACAATGTTGGACATGTTTGGACAAAAAATACCGCCAGGTGGTCTATAAGTGGGCAAGCATTTATGTCTTATTTTGTGTGGAAACAACAACAAAAAAATAAATAAAATGAAATAAAAACTTCTGTCCCTCATTTATGTCCCTCAAATCTATAAACATGTTTCATATAAGCAATATCATATGAATATATTTTAATACAGCATTGACTGTATAAAAAAGAAAAGAAAAATTATCAAGACTTATTGTACAGTATTTTAAAACATAACTTTGCTGCCAAGATGGAATTTATTTGATTTCGTTGCTCAAGCTGCTGTCAATAAGACTTTGCTTTAAAAAAAATCTCCATTCTGTAAAACTCCAAATGTATTAATCCCATTGTTAGAGTATTTGAGAAATACAACCCCATCTATAATTTTGTAATAATTTTGTGTCTAGTTTCCCTCATGTTTACCAGGCTACACATATTACATAATCAGAAGTCTTGAACTGTTTTTGTGTTGACTCGTCTTTTGTTCATCAGCCGTCTGGACAGGTAAACATTGTGAGAGGGTGAGAGGGTTGGATAATTGAGGGCACAAACTTCAATACTGATCACCAAACCCACTGACTATTTATACTTTTCAAAGTTGGAATCTCATTAAATAAGCACAATGTTTTACAATATTTGTGACTGAACATGCTGCTGCTGCATTTAAACTTAACATTTTGATTTAAAGCCAATAGGAGTTCCTCATGGTAATCAATCTGACCTACTACTAATTTTCACAGGAGACATATAAGACTGGTGAGAGAATTTCAGTGAAGTGGCATTAAGTGATCAGGATCTCATTGTGGAATATTATCATGTTCTTTTCTTTTCAAGATAACTGTTCAACTAAAAATGTATTGACTGTCCACCCAAACTGAGATTTTCACTGCATCCACGACTAAACTTTGCTGAACAAGCATATGAATTCTATCGTGAACAGTGCAGAATCAATATGCCATTTTCAGCTCCAATATGGCATCCTGCTTACATAATTATTTCAGCAAGGAGCAAAATGCTATTTCATACAAAGTCATTAACCAAATCCTCAGCCCATAATCACTAGTCATCTAAAATTAGTTTGAGGATTTGCTGTTGTTGTTCCTCAGTAGAAGATGGCTAAATTATGTGAATATTTGTCTTTCAGCTCCATTGTGAATCTAAAACAGCTCAAATCTGAGCCAAAATTAGTGAGCTGTACTGTCACAGCCCTGATGAATCCCAGAGGGAAATTTACATTTCAGTACAACGCGTCCAAGAACAACACACAAACCAAGACTTCAGTCATGACATATAGACAGGTGCCTGAGGCTGCAGCCTGCACCCTGAGGGGTTGGGGTGCCACCCTTTAATAAGACAAAAATTATAACATTAGGAAGGATGAGAGAAAAAGTCACATCCCACACTGTGTACAAAGAGACACAGTGAAGAGTTGCAGAAAACCTCTGCCCATAAAAAGCAACATATAGACAACATAAAAATGGAGGGCCAGTGAAGACTATGAGTGTGGGGGTGTATGTTTAAACCAATGAAGAATGTGTGTATGTGTGCAGTGAGGGTAAGTCCGTGAACTCTGCATCTGACAGATCTCCCAGTCAGAAGTTTCTGGTGGAAAGTATATACATCATAGCATGAAGTTGATGTTATAAACACCATGCTAATAACATAGTATGATGGTTTCATTGTCAGAACTCCTCTGTTTGACTTTTGTTTTGTAAAGATGCTTGAAGTGACAGTATACAAACATAAAGAGGTTACAGGCATAAACTTCCTGTAACCCCAAAATATCCAAAACTTAATAGACAAAATTTCTCTGGTAAAACTCTAGATTGCATGATGCGGAACATCTCTGCAAACCTTTGTGAGCTTGTCTTGGGAAAATCTCCAAAGATTGTCTTGGGAAAATCTCCAAAGATATGCTAGTGAAGATATGCTAGTGAAGTGTGTTCTAGTGTGCTTGTGTTACTGCGGCGTTTTTGCTCCTAAATAAGATAGACCTTCAGCTCACGTGAGGAGAGAACAAGGTGAGGATGGGAGAAAGCATGTGAAAGATGCTGCTTTATATGCATATGGAAGCCAAATTAGGATAAATATTCCCTTGATAACAGAAGCAACATACTGAAGTCAGAAAAGCTAATGATACTGCTGCCACTTTGCTAAGAAAGTGCTAACCTATAGACTCTAAATGCTGAGATCTCGTCAAAGGTTTTGTTTTTGCAACTTTGCCAAAATATGAGAGTGAAGTAGTTGGGAGGAAGAAAAACAGGAGTCTGAAGATGAGCTCTTCATCTGCCCAATTCAACTGGTCACGTCGATTAAGATGTGAACTTGTACAATTCCAGCAGTTCACATTCAGCTCCAGGGCCTTATCTGAAATTAAAAAAGTTCCCCTCTTCCTCAGCTTTGAAGTTTTTCTGAGCCACTCAAATGGTTCCATTCCCAGCATGTGGAAGCTAAAGGAGGCTTTGATTTCTGGAGTCGGCTTTGCCTGTCACTTTGTGTTACATGCTGTCTGATCTGCAGGCTAAAAGGGAGCGACACCAACATACTGTCTGCCTTTTCCAACCCTGTGTTTGAGACTGATTCACTCATTATTGGCTGTTGCATGCAACAAATGATTAGCAAACAGTGTAAGGCCCAGGCCAACACACTGCCACTATAAGGGGATGAGAAGTGAAGGTTTTGCAAAGGACATCTCTATAGGTTTGGTTGGAATCCATTGTGAGAGAAGACCTTTGAGGAGCCAGGTCTTTTGTTGTTTTGAATAAAAGTATGATTAATACTAAATTAAAGCATAATCATAAAAAATAAAATAACATTTCAACACATAGCTTGCATTGGAGATTTCATTTTGCGGTTTATGTTCTGGAGAGAATCAGTGTACAGTTTAAAAACAGAAAATGATTTTGTTCATTGTCACATGAGGAGGATAGACAGGGTGAGCAGACTGTTTACAAAACCTGATTTAAAAATATCTGTTGTTTATCTATTTCAGTTTGAAAAGCTTACAGTGATTATATCAACCCTGGGGTTCAGTGTAGGTTAATGGAGAGAGCTCATCTGGTCAGGCAGCTGATTGGCTGTATGGATTATCTTTAGAAAGTATTGTCTTCCTTGGATGTTTTACCCTTTTAATACTTTTACACTAAAAAGGGTAAAATATTCAGGGGAATGAACACTTTCTATAGGCACTCTTTCGCATCAGAGTGCAGGCGGTGACACCTGTGGAACCTTTGCAGATCCTAACCTAAGGATTTGTTTGAGCATGGAGAAAGCCAGTCTATTGCACTGACTGGCCTAAATGTCAACTATCAGATAATGCATGCTTGCTAACAAAAGAACAGCCACACTGCATCAAAAGTGATTTTCTTAATTTCTTCATTTAATGGAAGCGCAGGAGCTTCTTCATGATGGGGGGTAAAACACCTGACCTCCCAGACCTGCAAAAAGAAAAGGAAAAAAAAACTTTTTTTTTTTTTTTTGAGCAAACTGTTTAATTTTTAATCCTAGCTGGGTTGTGAAACTATAAACAACCACATTTGTGGAAATATCTGCTTCTGACTGGATATAAATCGACTTACAGTCAAATTAAAAGTAAGCAAGGAAGATTTTAATCTTTAACCCTCATATAAATTGAGAAGCAAAAGTTAAAGTCCAAGATAGAAGAGTTTTACACCGCCAACAGGCAACACTGACATTATTTTCACTAAAAAAGGAAGAAAATCTATTTTTGATGTCATGAAATCTGGGTTCATAGTTGTGTATTCTTATTATGCCATAAATGTACTTGGCAGCAGCAATAGTAAAATGTTGTTTCTGTTTTATTGTTTTGCCTCTAAAGCTGATTTTAAAATTACTAGGTAATACATATGATATAGCAACAATAAATATTTTCTGGACACCAATCAGAACGAAGAGGAGATGGTCATGTTACGTCTGTCCAGGAAATGTGACTGATTGACAGAAAGCTTGACTTGGGCCAGTATTTGTCTCCTGAGTTAACCATTGAGGTCAACGTGTACATTAATGTTCTTCAGCCAGAACCCTGCTCAGCCTGTTGATGTATTTTCACCACATACCAAGGATCAGATTGGAAGCAGTTTGTCACCATCTGGAAGTTGGACTTATAGTCATTTATGCCTAAATAAGTTACATTTAAATTCTAAAT
>NW_006800765.1:8895-11221 GCF_000485575.1 Poecilia formosa | reverse complement strand
CGGGTTAGGTGGTCTTGAACACAACACTGGTGTGTAAATTCAGTGGTTGATTCCTCATATTGCGGTTGATGTGATACGGTCTACAGTTAAGAATAAAACCTTTCTCTGTTCAAATGAAGCCATGTTTGCAGAACTTCTATTCTTGAAGATTTGTCACACTTGCACTTTGAAGACGACCACTAACAAATAGACCACATGCTTATCTAGTGGGAAGAGCTCCTTAATTACAAGTCAAATTTTGTTTTCACATAACAAAACCTTAGATTAAAACTGCTAAAAAGTTCATCTCATGTCCTATTCTGAAGGTAGCTACCCTGATTGTTTTGTAAATCCTTAGGAAGTCTCTAACATGGTCAATAAATAACAATAAAAAAAATTCTGTGGATCTGTGGAGAGTAGTAACTAATTATAGAGGCAGAGGTCCAATTTCTAGATGTTAATTTGTGAAGTAAAATTTATTTTGACTTGGTGGTAAAATAGGTATTTGATTGTGCTATAAAATGGCACTATGTGCTTGAAAAATACAGAATACTGCCCCTTTAACCACTGCCCCATGACACAGTGTCATTTTCAGAGTCACCTTCATCTTCCTTCCCCATAATGATGGGGAAGGAAGATGAAGATGCTTTGGTTCTACTGAGGAAGAACCAAAGCAGTTCTTCCTCAGTATGACCAGATCTCCAAGACCATTAAGTTGCTGTTTCTAATCAATGCAGATTGTTTATATTGAACAAATTCACAACAAATGCTGAGGCATTTACAAAAAGTTATTTCAATCCTATCACAGCTACACTGCAGTTAATCCAAGCTACCAAACCATCCATTAAGCTCAGTTTCTTATTGGAAGTAGTTCAAAAGGTTTCTAAGGAAACTCAACAGATTCCATCGCACAGTAGACAATCACTTCCATTGTGTCATTGATTTTACAGCAATTCCTCAAACCGAGCATGCATAAAGCAACACTGTAGAGGAAAAACTCCCCTTTTAACACGGAGAAACCTGTTAAACAAGCAATTGAACAGGTTTGCATAATAAAGTGGTTGGTGAGTACATGAAATTAAAGGAAAGTGGCACTGTTCAGCTAGAGCGTAGGAAGAAGGATAGTGAAATTACAAACATTTCTCTGGGAAGTAATTGCTGTGGTGACTGTTCATCATTATCATGGTCTGCAAAAATTGTCATATTCTTGTGTTGGGAGAGAAGAAGCCATCCAACGTCCCAAGGATAAAGGACTTGCTAATTAATGTTATTTGATGCATGTAGCTGAGGTGAGCCTTTTTGGCTGAGGTATGTGAGGTATGTGGTATGTGAGCGCCTCTGAGCCTGCATCAGGGGGAGATTTCAGACAGGACTGACAGGAAATTGGCTCAACTGAGAAATGGGACATTCTGTTTCTCATGCTGCAAATGTCTCTTCAGGGAACAAGGGAATTTTTTTGTTTTTCTGGCCAGAAAAGCAATAATTTCCCTTGCTCCCTTGTTTTATGTACACATTCCAGTCAGATAGTCAGGGATAACCAGGCAAAATCCAGCCACACACAATAAATATAATTTAAAATGGGATATTAGCTTGAACTGTACCTTCATTTGGGTTGTCTGTCTCATTTCATGGCTGAGAAGTGAGATGTACAGACAGGGCCAGCCCAAGCCTCCATGGGGCCCTAAGCAAAATTTGGTTTTGGGGCCCTCTAGTTCTGCTAACAATGTAGATTGGTTGCAATTAGCATTCTGATTATTAGATCATTCACACACCTGCTATCAACTTATTGCATCTCTGGCAGTGCTGTTTACATAATATACATGTCATGTATAATATAGGATACATTTATTGGTCAACTAATTTATCGACCAGTTAGTTTCTGGGCGCCGATTTCCTTAATTTTGGGAGATCGTGATCGGCCGATACTTACATATGAAGCCTATCTTATCCCCTAATCTTATTTTCGTTAGCAAAGGTTTATAAATCAGTCTCTGTCCTCTTCTGCTCTACAGTGAGAGGTTTGAGTCACAGTCCAGCCCACCAGGTCAGATCTGCACGTTTACAGTGAACAATATTCACCCCACTGTTGCCAACTTAGAATGACTTTCTTGCTATATTTAGCAACATTTCAGACAAAAAAAACTTTCATATCAGCCAAACTCAAAATTGGCAGGTCAGGCTTTTTAAACATCGGCAACCAGGGATCAGCCAGAAAACTGCAATCGGTGCAGCCGACATTATTTGATTAAATAAATTTCTCTTAAGTGTTACTCCAATAGCTAAAAATTTAATTTATGCCATGTGAGTCTTTCTCCTCTGAGAATGTGGACTGGTACCGGTACTCGAC
>NW_006800765.1:2380-8438 GCF_000485575.1 Poecilia formosa | reverse complement strand
CTGAAATATTTCAGGTCTTGTATTGTTTTAATACTGATGATTTTGGCATACAGTTTATGACAACCCCAAATTCCTATCTCAAAAAATTAGCATATCATGAAAAGGTTCTCTGAAGGAGCAATTAACCTAATCATCTGAATCAACGAAGTAACTCTAAACACCTGCAAAAGATTCCTGAGGCTTTTAAAAACTCCCAGCCTGGTTCATTACTCAAAACTGCAATCATGGGTAAGACTGCCGACCTGAGTGCTGTCCAGAAGGCCATCATTGACGCCCTCAAGCAAGAGGGTAAGACACAGAAAGAAATTTCTGAACGAATAGGCTGTTCCCAGAGTGCTCTATCAAGGCACCTCAGTGGGAAGTCTGTGGGAAGGAAAAAGTGTGGCAGAAAACGCTGCACAAGAAGAGGTGACCGGACCCTGAGGAAGATTGTGGAGAAGGGCCAGACCTTCCAGACCTTGGGGGACCTGTGGAAGCAGTGGACTGAGTCTGGAGTAGAAACATCCATAGCCACCGTGCACAGGCGTGTGCAGGAAATGGGCTACATGTGCCGCATTCCCCAGGTCAAGCCACTTTTTAACCAGAAACAGCGGCAGAAGCGCCTGACCTGGGCTACAGAGAAGCAGCACTGAACTATTGCTCAGTGGTCCAATGTACTTATTTCAGATGAAAGCAAATTTTTCATGTCATTCGGAAATCAATGTGCCAGAGTTTGGAGGAAGACTGGGGAGAAGGAAATGCCAGAAGTCCAGTGTCAACTACCCACAGTCAGTGATGGTCTGTCGTGCCATGTAAGCTGCTGGTGTTGGTTCACTATGTTTTATCAAGGGCAAGGTCAATGCAGCTAGCTATCAGGAGATTTTGGAGCACTTCATGCTTCCATCTGCTGAAAAGCTTTATGGAGATGAAGATTTCATTTTTCAGCACGACCTGGCACCTGCTCACAATGCCAAAACCACTGGCAAATGGTTTACTGACCATGGTATTACTGTGCTCAATTGGCCTGCCAACTCTCCTGACCTGAACCCCATAGAGAATATGTGGGATATTGTGAAGAGAAAGTTGAGAGATGCAAGACCCAACACTCTGGATGAGCTTACGGCCACTATCAAAGCATCCTGGGCCTCCATAACACCTCAGCAGTGCCACAGGCTGATTGCCTCCATGCCACGCTGCATTGAAGCAGTCATTTCTGCAGAAGGATTCCTGACCAAGGATTGAGTGCATATTAACTGAACATAATTATTTGAAGGTTGACTTTTTTGGTATTAAAACACTGTTCTTTAATTGGTCGGATGAAATATGCTAATTTTTTGAGATAGGAATTTTGGGTTTTCATGAACTGTATGCCAAAATAATCAGTATTAAACAATAAAAGACCTGACATATTTCTCTTGGTGTGCAATGAATCTAAAATATATGACAGTTTATTTTTTATCATTACATTATGGAAAATAATGAACTTTATCACAATATGCTAATTTTTTGAGAAGGACCTGTATACAGAGCCAACCATGAGAATCAGTTTATTTAAAGTTTAAACTCAGTTTCACACAAACACAAAGAAGCTAGCATAAATTGTTTGGCTGTTGAACTGGACCGTTCAAGCTAACTTTCTGTTGGCACCTTTACAAATCTTCCATCCATCCATCTTCTTTACACCCTTGTCCCTAGTGGGGTCGAGAGGGGTGTTGGTGCCTATCTCCAGCTAACGTTCCGGGTGAGAGGCGGGGTACACCCTGGACAGGTCGCCAGTCTGTCGCAGGGCAACACAGAGACAGACAGGACAAACAACCATGCACACACCCTTTACAAATCTTTTACATTACATTACCAAGGCTCATTAACACAAACCTTTATCTTGGCTTTTTTCTATTCTTCCTTTCTTTTCTCCCTCCCTGAAGGATAAGTCCTTTTTTAGACATTGTTTTGCTTACTTAACTTCTGACAGGAGCTTTGAATATTTGGATTCGCTAGTCTGCACATTGCACACTAGTGTGCGGTGCGGAAGCGTATCGTACTGTTTGTTATTACGCAATAGCCAGCCGCGCCCTTTTCTCACCACTCATTCAACTGACTACTGACCAGTTCTCTGTCTAACAGGTCCGGAAAATCTCTGAAACCCGGGTCTTACCCCAAAGTTGGTTTATAAGAGATATTCTATTTAAACTGGTGGCGGAAAAGACTCATCTAGCTCTAACTACCTACAATCCAGAAGTTACAACCCTTTTCAGTTGAGAAACAGTCAGCAGAGTAGCCCTCACTGCTGCATAGCTTCAACAACAACTCCTGTTAACGGTAGCTCTTTTCCTTAAAATAACGGCGCTTGTTAACGGCTAGATTAGATTTAGTGACTTAGACATAAGTCCCAGGGTCATTATTTTCACACTCACCAAAGGAAAGTACGAAGCCACCACATCTCTAGAATCATGTACGCTAGTTTTACTGTAATCAGGGGAAACTACAATGATCAACCAACTCAGTTAATCTCATAGTCCACAAGTTTCATTGGAATTTTAGTATGTAATTTATTAAGCAAGCCTTAGCAGGGATAAATGACAAGCAGATTAACTTTCAGAGATTACAAATTTGCAATAAGACAATAAATTCAACTTAAATCAGTTACAACCCATCTTCATTTCTATCCCTATCCTGTGTCACTAGTTTAACTAAGCGAGGCTGTTGGGTGGCAGCTCAACTCACACCCAGATGGCAATTGATCCCGGCAGCAGGAATTTTCAAGTGTCCTTGGTTAGAGTCTTTGTCCTGACGTGGCAAAGTCCCCTTACAGAATAGAAGCAAAGCAGAACTGTCCGTTGTTCCTCAAACGCACAGAATCTTCGTCAATCAGTGACCTTTGTCTTTTCTCCAAGTCTGCTGCAGTAGAGTAGGGATCGTTGGGTTGAGGCAGAGGTGTTGGCCGAATCAGGAACCAGGGCTGGGGGCAGATGGATCTTGTCCCTCCTAGCGGCGTGAAGTCTCAACTTCCCCTTGGTCCCAGGGTGCGGTCCTCTGCTGGTCTTCAATCTGCGTCCTCTTGTTGACTCTCCTTCAGCGCCGCGGACAAAGAACAATTTCTTCCCTTGTTTGTTGGTTTTTATACCCTCTCAGCCCATGGTTGTGTATGGGAGAGGTCTACGTGACTTCTGGAACTGTGACTGCTGTCAGGACAACTGCCTCCTGTTTTTTATTTTTGTTGTTTTTTTTGTTGAAGGTGGCAGTAGTTAGATTTTATTGGTTTTATGTTGGGTGTACATTGGAATGTAGAGGGGGAACTTTTGTTTTGTTCCGCGCGCCATGTGTTGCCCGGGGGGCATTGGCTGGCGCATTTGGAGCCACGTGGGTCATGCGGGCTGGAGAGACTGTAAGAAGATTAGACTTTATTCCTCTGGAGTTGATGCAGCTAATGAGGTACAGTTTTGTTGTATGTATCTTTTGTTATGTTGTGCCATTTGTTGTGAATTGATTTAGGTTTGTGTTACCTTTTTTGTAGTTCTGCGGCATTTTTTTGAGGACCTTAAAGAACGTGTCTGAAATAAATGGCTGTAGAAAATCAAGAACTGAGTTAAGTTTAATTTAACTCGAGAGGAGTAACAGGAACATTCCGATGAGCCTGTGGAAAGCCCCAATCTTTCCTAACCATCATCTCTTTCGTGACTCATTGCAGCAGCTCTCTTCGGTACTTCCCCTTTTCTGCTGCCCATCTGGCCATTACTTCCCTTTTTGAGCCTCCCCAGCGCCCCCGCCTAACTCAGTGTACTGATTGCGACACAGTCTGCTTCATTTCTCACGATCTCAAATCTTCAGTCATCTCATTTATGTAATTTATTATAAAACATAATCAACTTGTCATTTTATCAACTTATAACTCTCAGTATAATTCTCCATCACTTATCTACTCTGTAACTCAAGCTGTTACCATTTCTAATCATCAATAATCAACATACAACAATCAAGTTGTTACTGTTACTACAGATCCAGAATACAGAATATATATTTCAATTATACATTTCAGACATTACAGATCATTTCAATCATTACATATGTATGTATTTTTATTCATCTTTTAATCATCATTAAATCAATATGCAAGATTACTGTTATTTCTCAGGCCTTTACTCCGTTTTCTGCGTGTACCTGGAAAGATCTCACCACTTTATGCCAATTCTCACGACAGTACCTACCGCGGCCACCAGGGGCCCCCAAGAGCAATTTCTTTTTATCGAAATAATTTCTACATACATTATAAAATGTATATTATTGTAAAACCAAATCACTTCATAGTGAAATTGTGTGTTTTTGATATTATAATGACATAGAAAAAAATAAAAAAATAAAAATCAGCTCCACTGAGGGGGCCCCTTAGTAGCCTTGGGGCCCTAAGCAGCTGCTTAGTTTGCTTATGCTTATGTTTATGTACGTCTGTACAGAGGCCGGTCCTCTGTACAAACGTGTATTTTCAGGCAGTGTGCCTCCAACTTTATCTTCTGGATCTAATCGCTTCTGGAGTGACTGACATATGTCATTCACACTCTGCTGTTTAGAGACAAATGTAATAGCATGTGGAGAGAGCCAGAGTGAATACAGACATAATGACAACAGTAAATAAGTGTGATGTAACCTTCACTCTACTGGAGAGCCACAAAATACACTCAGAGGTCCAAAAGGTCACAATATTTACAGCAATCCAGAATGATGTATGTAACCAATATTATTTATACAAAATGATTAATTAGTTACTATTAAGCCAGAAGATTCCTTAGGTTTGACTGCTGGAGGGTGTGGCAATTTGTAGAAGCACACACAGACAACGGTATGGTGAAATTTAAGTGATATATTGATATTTACAATATTTACAGATCAGTGCAATTCAAGAAGTCTTCACTGTATTTATCTTTTTCCAAGAGGTTCAGTCTTTTCCAGATTTGAAGAAGTTCAGTAGAATTGTTGATTCTTTTCCTTCCAGACTGGAAGGAGTTGTGTAGAATTGTTTCTTGTCCTTTGACGGGCTTTACGGATCTAGCTCGCCAGTCTGGTTTGCTCAACCACAGACATTGTCCTGGACTTGGAAAACGTATCCTGGAACGGGGGCTCTGTCAAAGAAACCTGGCCAGTTCCCACTTGTCAAACCGTGTAGTAGATCATTCGGAACCATAATCACACGTCTGTACGAGCATCGGACAGCGTCTCCTACTTTGGCTGCTGTTTTTTCAGCCATATAAGCGCAACTGTCGATTTAAGACGCTGACATGTGATCATTAAAATCTCGCGAGAACAGAGTGATCTCGTTTGGTTTATTTTTGTTATAAAGAAATTAAGGAGAAGAGGATTTTATTTTTAAATAAATCTGTAAATAAAATAAATTAATTACAAAACTGAAACAAAAATGGAAATAATTATCTGGGTTACATATAGTAGTGGACTCTTTATATTTGCTGATAGCAAGTGCACACATCGACAATGAGCACTTTACTGTCCTCCAAGAGAGCTAAAGTCAAAGTTCTTAATTTATGTCTGAATATTGATGAATAAACACCTGATAAGTCACATTAAGTTAAGTCAAGTGAAGTTGTTCTGTGTAAGCACATTTCAGCAACAAGGCAGTTCAAAGTGCTTTAAATGATAAAAACATCATACCGTCATCAATTATGAAACAAACAAGTACATTTTGTCAAATGCCATCATCAAAATCCTCAGGCAAAACATATGGAACTGTTGCAGCGTAAGTCATCCGCACAAGATCTCGCCCCAGCTCCCTGCTGAAGGGCAAGAAGCTGACGATGGTTGACGATGACTACAACTGGTTTAAGTTGTCGATATAACGCACAAAATCTTAAATGTATGCTTGATATACATTGATGTAGCATGATGTTGATTTACACACCAACTCTGACAGATCATCAGTAGATTTCCAGGCACAGTTGTCTGCATAGAAGCCAGTCACATTGCTTCTTCACTAAATAGGGATTATATTTTAGTTTTATGTCATTTTGCATAGTTTTTCATCCACCCAACAAGTGGCTTTTTCATCCACCCAACAAGTGGTTACTTTGATGCA
>NW_006800765.1:0-1345 GCF_000485575.1 Poecilia formosa | reverse complement strand
CAGGCACGTCAGTTATTTGTCGGTGGTACATCCCATGTAAGGGCTTGTCCACCCATGATGGTACCACCAGCACCTCGTCCTCTGTTCCCCATTGCCTGAGACATTTGCTGAGCACATCGTCTGTTGAGACTTTGTCCTTGATGTATTTATGGATCTTGGATGTGTAGCCGTTTCCATCCCACTCATCTGTTGCATATACTCTGCGTTGTGTGTGTGGGTAAAGAAAGGAACCAGCAGTCGAGGACCCAGGATGTTTTGCAGCAGGAAGACAGGTTTAATTCTGTTCAAAATAAAAATACATTCAGCACAGCACTTCCCGGGCTCCGTCCTCCTCACACAGACCTCTCCCCAGCACAGCTCGGTGCGAACTGATGCAGGAATGAACCACAACCAACCAAAACTTAAGGTCAGCAAATAATAAAGTAAAATGTCAAAACAATTAAAATAAAACTCAAACAGTAATAATCTGCTCAATAGCCACACCTTTCACTGTTCAAATCAAATAAACAACAAAAGAATCCTTTACTACAATATGAAAATATACTAAACACATCAACTTAACATCTAGATGACATTTAAAGCAACTCACATACCTGTTCAAAACAAAAATACATTCAGCACAGCACTTCCAAGGCTCCGGCCTCCCCACACAGACCTTAACCAACCAAAAGAACAAAGATAACCACATTTGCATGGTAAACTCGATAATTGTCTTTAATGTGGGAATTAAATACCCAATAGTGTGCTGTGCTACACATAAAACAATTTAACAACAAAATATAACAAGTTGTGAGCTGAGTGAACATACTTTTAAGAACATTTCGAATATTTTAACAGAAGACAACTTTATACGCTTACCTCTCCCTAGCGCAGCTCGGCGCGAACTGAGGAGAGCAGCGGGAACACACAGAAAATGATGCCAAACAGGAAGCAAGAAAATAAAAGCGTCACCACCAAAATAAAATACAATTCAGAAACTAAGAAAAACAAATATACATACATAGTGAGAATGGATTTGAGGTGAAATATACACTTTTTTTACAGACTTGCTACAGATGTTTCATCCTGGACAGTGGCTCTCGCACTCACTAGTCCTCTGCCTCCTTCCTTACGGCTCGTGTACAGTCTCAGGGTGCTGGATTTGGGGTGGAATCCTGCATGTATGGTTAGTAGCTTCCGAGTCTTAACATCCGTGGCCTTCATCTCTTCCATTGGCCAGCTAATTATTCCGGCAGGGTATCTGATTACTGGTAAGGCATAGCTGTTTATTGCACGGATCTTGTTCTTGCCATTGAGCTGGCTTCTCAGGACTTGCCTTATTCTTACCTTAGTCCTATTGATGTTG
>NW_006800764.1:0-86337 GCF_000485575.1 Poecilia formosa | reverse complement strand
GACTTTTACTGAAAATCCAGCTTTGCTGCATCCAAATTAGCTTTAATTAACTGATTAAAATTGGCTAAATACAGCAAGCATTTTAAAAGAAAATGACCTGAATCTCTTTCTTACAACTCAGAATAAATTTGTTCGAATGAGCCTGAAAAAATAGAAGCCTTTCTTTTAGCACAGTAAACAAGCACAATCCTTTTTACATTTCATCAGAAATAACATCTCTTTTCTGCACAAAAAATTAAATTAAAAAAATTAGACAACTTTCTGTGCTTGCTTTAGTTTTTTGTTTTATCTTTTGCTTGTGAATACTTTTTACTTGACAATTTTGGCTCACATAAAAAGTTGGGAAATTCCTGTTTTAAAACAAGTCAGAAACAACAGCGCCCTCTTGTGGAGGACATCAACCTTTACCTGTTGTCTTACCAGGTGAATGTGCAGGAAGGAACGCCTCCAGCTGTTTCTGAGCTTGGGGGGTGAAACGCACATCCAGGCTGGAAACCGGAGGCTCTCTGATCCAGTCGGCGATGGTTGTACTGGAATCACTGCCATAACTGGGCCGGTCCACGATCTCTGCTGCTGGTTCCGTTTTTCCACAGTCTGACACTTTGTCTCTCTCCTCACAGTCAGGTGGTGTCAGATCAGCTTCGTTTGCATAAGACTCCACTTCTTTCAGCAAACTAACAGCTTCTTTGGGTAAAAAAAACTGAGTCTGTGGCGGCGTTAAACAAACACCTGCTTCAGATTTCCCTCTCAGGTGAAGAATCTCATCTTCATCTTCATCACCTGGTGTTTTGTCTTCTAGATGAAAGCTTGAGATGTTCGCCTCCTTCTCTTCAGACACAGTCTGTAGATCTGGGTTCGATTCCAGCCCTGTCCTCGTGTTAAGAGAGTCGTATTCTGGGATGTACGGTTTAATGTCCAGGACGGGAGTGCCGGCAATCATATCAATATCTGAGAGATGCAGCGTGTCACCTAGAAAATAAATTAAATATTTTAGGATTTCCTCAAATCACCGCACACCACATGAACTATAAACCCATTGCATGTTATTGTTTACGCGCGGAAATTTCACGTTCAACGCCGGAGGCCAAAAAGTCGATTTTTTTACATGCCGTCCATAACCGCGCTGCCGCGATAGAAAAACAAAGTGAAACCTGGAGATGTAGGTATTATTCATTTAATGCCACAGTAAAGGCACAAATAATGCAGAGAAACCGTTGAAGAACAACTCTACGGCGCTCAACACAGACCCGTTGCCATGGAGACTGACAACAACAAGGTCACTAATGTATCAGGATTCAACACAAAAAAAATCATTTCCCACACAAAGAACAGAACATTCTGTTTTTAGACTCAGAGTCTACAAACTGCTTTTGTTCTTAGACTTGATGTTTGTTTTGAGATTATTAATAAATGATCGCTGTGATAGATTAGCCAATTTAAACACCTGCTCTAATGATAATCTCTCAGATTTGGTGTTTAGGTCACTTTTTTTAACTGAATTAAAACACACCAAATTCTGCAGCACATCCACATGTTAAGGTTGTCAAAGTCAAGCTGTTTTTTTTATTTTATTATTATTTAAAGCTTTTTCCTGACCTTGTTATCTAGCTGACTTAGTGTTGACAATCTGTAGCAAAGCAGTGTGTCCCTTTTTCTTTTATACAACATGTGTACATTTATGATTTAGTGCATTATGTTGACAACTTGACAGCTTTTTGCCCTCCAGCAGGGAGCAGAGGGGATGTTGCACTTGTGACGTCCCGCTGCAACATACCTACATCCATCTCATGCAAAATGGCTTCATACCTTGAATTTTATCCAGCTTGGCCAGTGTCAGTCCAAGGGAGTTTGGTCGGTGTGGACTTCGTGTCGAGTAAACTCCGACTCTCTGACCGTTCAGCCTGGGAGGTTTCACCTTGGCTTTGTAACTCTGATGTCCGTTTTTATGGAAAAGAAAAATAATCCTGTAAAGATTGAATGTTATCAACAAAGATACAGAATGAAACATCCTCTTCCAGGCTTCAAAAATAGAAAAAGTAGCAAAAACATAATATTTTGATGTCCTTCTCCTCAATAAAGGAAGGTTTCTGCTTAAGCTCATCTCAGCGTTTCATTTGTAATTACAAAAGATGATTTTGGGATCTTCAAGCGATAATGCTGCTCAGCATGGGGTGGAGTGTGAAGTGGCCAATTTGACCGGAATAAGATCAAAACTACATATGGGTTGGGAAAGAGTCTCTGCCTCAAAGACAGAGTTTAAGTTTTCTGGTACCTAATGACTAAAAAGAATATCAGCCAACTGGAGATAAATGTGCAGGAACCCATCATGGAGGTAGATAGCTTGTTTGCTAGCTAGCTTGCTAGCAAACAAGCTAGCTAGCTAGCCAAGGGTATGCTAGCAGCTATGTTGTGTTCCAAGAGAAAAAAGAAAACTTTAGTAGAATACACCAGATTAAATAGTCCCACCACAACAAAATTTAAGGCCTGTGATTAACACATTTAAGAGCAAAGTTGTTGGGGTTTTTTCCAGTAAATTTAAAACAATTTATGGCCTTAATTTTAGATAAGACTAAATGTAAGACTTTTTAAGGATGTGCAGACACCCTGATTTGGGCTTCATGTGCAGTAATGTGTATTTTGATTCAGTTTATCGAGAAGAAAGAAGAAACTGAGCTGAAAATCCCATGAACACAGGGGCAGATAGAGAACCTCACCGCGTTTTCCTCCTACTGATGTTAATTTAGAATTAGCAGTTCTTTCCTGTAGTTTATGAAATAAAGAAATAAAACAGTGTTTATCAGCAGGACAAAACCCACTTGAGGCTTTTCTAAGCTTGACAGGTTAAAGGAGACCCAGAGATATGTGCAGTATATGCGTGACGTACCAGACATGCGAGTACTGCTCGAGGCCCACCAGCGCATGCTCAGGGTTGTTGAAAACGCTCTGCTGGATTTGCAGCTGAGCCCGTGACGGGCCGCAGATAGTCGGCTGCCTGGGCGTCCCGTTCTTCACGGAAAAACAGGAGCTGATGTAACCAATCGGCACAGTCTGGATGTTTCCTGCAAAGTGTGGTTAAAATATTTTAAAAGCAGGCAGTTTAATCAAAACAGGAGAGATAAACGCAGCACATATTTTTTTGTTCACAACTAACCTAACTCAGTGATATGATCATTGCCAATTATGGTGGAGAGAAGAGACGGTTTGTTTTAAAAAATAACCCATCGTTGTCATGGTTACACATCTTAATTTTGACAGTTTGACAATTCTAGCTGTAAAAATTACTTTGTGACTAAAGTGATTTAATTTAATCTTAGAAACGTTCATCTAATTAGTGCAAAAGTAAAAGTTCTTTTGATCAAAGTTTTTCAGGCATTGTGAAGTTCTGTCAATGAGTTCATTTTGTTTTCGGTCCTAACAGCTAATCATGACAGCATGTTGTGCAGTTTATGTGTATTAAGTATAAATAGTATATCCACCTTGTTCTAATGCGTCTGGCGCTGATAATGAAGATGTGCAGTCTTTTTTATTGTGGCCAGAAAAGTCGGCCTTTGACACAGCAGCCTGAATCGACATCAGATGTTTGCGATGCGCTCTGACAGCCCCGTCCAACGTCTGTCTGTTTAGGAAAAGATGGAAGAAAAAAAGGTTATTACTGGAGACAGAGGAGTACAAAACTGGAGACATCTTACTTCCCACCTTCACATTATGGTTAAAGGGCTATTTCACTACTTTTAAGGAATATGGAATATTTTAAACCTAAAATACTTCAGATCTGAATAAACATTAATAAAAATACATTTTGCTTCAACCTGTGACCTATTTTTTTTAACATGCTACGTATTTGAATATTCCCCTTTTATAATTTTGCTTGAAGTACTTGGTGTACTCTGAGTGTTTTGAAAAGTGCTATACAAATTACATATATTATTAATATTTTTGAAAACATAAAAAGAAGCCATTTATACCACATTAGAAGAGGGGAAGCTTGAAAATGCCAACACTTAATCTGGTGAAACATGGAATAAATTACTATGCAACTGATAGAAATTATTTAAAATGCAGTTCATGACATACCAAACAATAAAACAATGCAGTGAAATAAACTAAAGAAAACTAATTCCACAAGGCCCATTTTTAGGGATAATTTACCCTGAAATAATCCAATTCAGCTTAATGTGTTTTTTTTCCCATTATCATTTAGTAGCTATGTCAAATCAAATAAAGTTCAGATGTAGTGAAACAGCCCTTTAACCAGCAGCCCAATCGGATGCTAACTTCAGTTTGGTCTTTTTAAAGTTAAATATACCTCAGATTTTTTATTTCTTTCCGCATTACAGAAACTTGTTGATTCATCTTCTTCATGTTCTCCCCGCAGTGCTCACACAGCGGACTCATTTTTACTGAAACGAAGAAGAAACAACGAGAGAAAACAGGTTTTACCAGGTTAGCCTGTAGCTAATAAAGATAGTAGCGAACCGTCGTCCGAACGTCATCACGGAGGACGCAGCTCGACGTCGGCGTGGAGGAAGCACGTGTTGGATTTTATTGTTGGCCAACAAAGACTGTTTACAGTGAAAAACAAACAAGTTTACACGAGGCACTAAAGCGCCCAGCTGAGCATGTACAGGGCGTGAAGCAGTATAAAAACCGCTTTATTATCATTAATTAAAATTTTGCGGACATGGTAGAAAATAATAAGAAAATAATTGAGCGGGTTTAGGTTGTTTACACATTCATGCTTCTAACAGCAGGTGGCAGCAGAAAGGTAGGTGAAAAGATCAAAAATGGCCTTGGGAGCTGGATGTTATAACAAGAAGTCAGCATAAGATTTTTATTATAATTACTTCAGTAGACGCAAATATAAAACCAAAAAGAAGGAGGGATAGAACTGAGCTCTGTGGCACCCCACATGTTAGAGGGGCGGAGGATGACAATATGGCCTTTAACCCTAACACAACAGGTTCAATCTCCCATGGTTATATCAGATCTATTTATGAACTTTGGCTAGGTTATTTCAAGGCATATATTTTCTTCTGGTAAACCAATTATTTTTGTTAATTTAATTGCACTCACAAGATACAAAAAAATAAAGTACACCTGCATTTTATTGGTCAAACCTGACTGGAATCAGATTCAACTTAATTGACCAATATTATTCAAATTCAAAATACTTAATTGATCCAAAAGGGAAATTAAATGTTGTTATAACTCATATACATTCAAAGGTGTGAGCCGTCATTTAGAGATTACAGGTCATTTATTTGTCTTTATGTTATTTATTACCAAACCCTCTACCTCATTACGTAGGAATGCAAATTTACAGTAACAACAGAAACAATGATGCCTCAGAAAATCCTTATTTTTCTCCTAAAGTACCAATTTTTTAAAGTTTTGTTCTGTTTGAGATTAAAATTTGTAGTTATTGTGGCACTGGTTGACTCAGGTAGTGGAGCAGACAATGGGTCGTTTACTTTGACTATCCACCTTCTTTCCTGCCAAGTTACTGATCAAAAAAGTGAAAGTTCTAATTTTTTTAACTTCACTTTAACTTGATGAATCTGAAAATAAAAATATAATTAATCAATATTTACACAATTTTCTGTCTCGGATGAAAATAACGACCAGCTTTTCATGACGTAAGCAGGTACTTTTATTTAATCTTTTTTACAAAATTAAATGAAAGACAATCCACTATTACGAATACAATTACAAGTTATTCTTACTTAAATAATGAAAGTAAGATTTAGCTCTTTACTCAATGCAAAGTACAAAAAAATAAAAGACAAATTTGTATTAGTTTGCAGTAAAGCACATTTCAGAATAAATAACCAATGCAGGTATGGTTTGCATTCAAGCTTTTTTTTTCCACATAAGCAATAACAACTGTCTCTCTGCAATAAGAAAAAGCACACTAACCAAAATAAACTTAAGACACACAGTGTGACCTTAAAAAATAAAAAAATAGATCTGGGTTTCTAGATCTGGACTGATGGGGAAAGTTTATATCTGATTCCCTGGCAGGTATTCCTGAGGCAGAGGAGGGCTGGACAGCGTTGGGACTGAGTACATTTTGTTTTGGTCGGCCAAGTTCATCAGCGGAGTTTCATCTAAACCTGGAAGAGACACACAGATAAAACGGTTAAACTGACTTTTTGTTACTCATAAGAAGAACGGGAAAAAATGGAAACTCTACCTGAACTTTGGCAACAAGTGTTTATTTGAACGTCTCACACTTGGTTTTACTTTTTATTATTATTATTTATTTTGTCTTTATCCAGTTTTATGCTCTGAACTTTTATTAGTTGGGGTCCGGGAATTTTTTGTATGTATTCTTTAAAAACTGAAAAATGCTAAAAAATTAAGTAAAAAAATGTAATAAAAGCTGCAGTACATAACTTTTATTTTAAAATGTGTGGTTTTTTATTTTACATATTTGTTAAAACTGCCAAAATGTTGTGACAGCATGATAACAGATAGATAATCTGTGAAAAAATCCACCTCCTTGTGCTACTGTTACTGAAGAAATGTACCGCTCCCAGTCAAAAACAACCAATCAGAGCCAGGAGGAGTGTCTTGGCGCTGTCAATCAATCTCATATACTCACTGCTGAATGTGCTAATGGTGGGGAAACAATTTACTGTTACAGGAAAAGCAGTCTTCATCAGTGGCTAAGTTAACTGACCTTAGCATTCACAACAGGCTATGCTAACTGCAGCTTAGCAGAGAGCAAAGGGAGGTGATTGACAGCGCTAAGACCCGCCTCCTGGCTCTGATTGGTTGTTTCTAGTTAGCACTGTGAGACAGCAGAGGAGCTTGATTTTTTTCACAGATTATCTGTCTCATATCGTTTTGTCACAATATGGTATATATAACATAAATAATATAATTTTTATAAACATTACATACTGCAGCTTCAGTGAGAGCAACATCAGGACATTCCTACCTTCAACTGCTCTGTCATTTCCCGAAGGAGAGACGTCCTCTTCATCATCCGGGCCCAAGTCTTCTATCAGAACCTGGTCTGGGGTCTCGCTGTCTGGAGACTCTGGGTAGAGCGCCTCCACCTGGGGAGGAGCTGGAACTGCAGCTGGAACGTCCTGGGACAGAGCTCGGACTGGAAAAGCATCTGGAAATTGAACTGGGACATCATCGGAGGCTTGAACTTCGATTGGATCATCATCAGCAGGTTGAACTGGGACTGGTACCATGTAGGAGGCTTTTACTGGGACTGGAGCGACGTAGGGAACTTGTATTGGTTCCGGAGCGGCATAGGGAGCTTTTACAGGGACTGGGACAGAATACTGAGGTTTTATTGGGACTGGAGCGGAATAGGAAGCTTGTACTGGGACTGACACAGCATAAGGATCTTGTACTGGTTCTGGAGCTGCGTATTGAGCTTGTACTGGGACTGAAGCGGCATAGGGATTTTGTACTGGGAGCTGCACATCTGGAGCTGAATACTGGGCAGGAACTGGAGCAGAATCTACCTCTAGGTTCTCAAAAAGTGGGTTTCGGACCAGCACAGGAGCAGGTGCATCTACATCTGCAGCTTGTTGTGACTCCACAGCCGGGACGCCAGTCTGAGAGGTCAGTATTTGACCCGAGATGACTGGGAACTGCAGGACGGGGTCGGTCTTCCGAGGTCTCCCTCTCCTCTTGGTGCCACTCTTGTTCTCGCCTCTTGACCTTTTCCTCTGGCTCTCCACCCTGAAAGAGTCCAGCTAATTGTTAAGCCAGCTGACACAGGGCGGTGTGATGCATTTGCTAAGCTAATAGTACAAAGTCCCTGGCTCTGACCTGGGCATCATAGACCCACCAGAGCAACCTTTGCTTTCCTCTTGCTCCATATTCAACATAAACGAGACGAGAGATAAGCAGCTAGAGCTGATAATGTTATCGCCATACTCTGTAAAGAAACTTTAACATCTACTTTGACTTTAAATATTCAGCATAAGCATTTAAACTTGTATTTTCACTGACAGGGTTTGTCTTAAAAGAAATTTACCCAAAAACCCACTGGTTAGTTTCCTTCTCTTCTGCTTCGGCTTTTCTCTTCCTGAGAAGCTCCCTGTCTCTCAGTCGCCGCCGGATCCCGCCTGAAACAAATTCATAACAAAAAACATGACCATAAACTTAAATATGGACTAATCTGCAGCTATTAGACATAACAGAAAGACCTGGTTCCTGTGTAGGATTATTTCTCTCTGGCTGTACATTGATCACGCTTACGTTGCAAAAACACAAAATCTTACCTAGTATTTTGCATCTAGTTTCTAAAGCAAATATCTTAGCACACTTGAAATAAGACAAAACTATTTTTAACTTTTCAGCAAGATATAAGAGTTTGTTTTAACAATTCCTTAATATTGATGGAAAAGTACTAGTTCCATTGGCCGATTATTTCACTTATAACATGGGAAACATGTCTGTACTGACAGTAGAACTCATAATTTTTCATCAATATTATAAAATTATTGACTTAAAACAAGCTGAAAAGTTACTTTTCAGTTAGTTTTGTCTTATTTCTAGTGTACCAAGATATTTGCACTAGAAACTAGAGTAAATATACTTGGTAAAATGTAATATTTTTGCAACGTGGGACCAATCTTTGACTTTAAAATAAATCCCCAATGACAGAAACTGCATCTCCACCTTATTACGACTCTATCAGATCAAACGCAAATAGATAAATACAAAAAGAAGCAGAACTAATACCTTCCTCCTCAAGTTGGATTTTATTCTCCACTTCTTGCAAGTTCTCCTGTTGCGACGTCTCCTCCATTCTGGCTGCAGATATGAATGAACTCAACTGTAAAGGCGCGCAAGCAAACAGCGCAGAGAACAAGAAAAAAAAAAAATGTGTTGTCTATTCCCACCCCCCTCCTCTAGACGAATTATCTGGTTAACCATTACTCAGAGCTGGGAGAGTTCTTGCAGCTTGGGCCTTATCGTATTTGTAAAGCTGGAGGAGTTGGCACTGAGCTGTCAGAGGGAGAAAAAAACTCTCCCTCTGACAGGGAGAGCACACACTGACCGGAGGGAGGCGGTCGGTGTGTGAGCGGTGAAAACGCTTGCATGCAACCTGCTGAATTAGTCGGTTACAAGCAAAAAAGTTTGAGTTTTGTTCATATTTCTGCACAAAAGGCTTCTCCAAAATCATACATAATCAGAACAGCCCCCCCAAAGCCTCCCTGCAGGTTTTTCAGGCAGAACCAAACAAAGTGAGATGAGAGCTCCCACCCTTCAGCCTGCAGCAGGGTTCATCCCCTCCTTATCGCTCAGACGGAGCACGCTCAGTTGGGAGTGTTCTCAATCTGCTCTCAGCATATTGAGTCCCCATGTGTGTGTCCGAGCCACTCACAGGAGAAAATAAAACCAAACGAACAGATTAAATGACCCTGAACGTCCCAGCTGTTTAGGGAATGCTGGAGGGTTCCATTTAAATAAGTACACCCCTCGATTCAAGAGGAGCAGCAGTTTTCTGTTTATCAGTCGGTGGAGGAGTATGGACACATTTTCTTTTGTAAAAATGGGTTCCTTAAATTCACACAGGACCTTATTTCAATCAGGTTGAGATCTGGGCTTTGACTAAGCCATTGTGTCGATTGGATTCCTGTGTTTGTCAGCTAATGCGGTACAGCTGTGATTCACCCAGCTTCGTTTTATTTTACCATATTTTGGTCTCATCTGTCAAAAAATGTTCTGGGAGACTTGTGGTTCATTCAGACGGAGCTTTGTTGTTGTTTTTTTAGAGAAAAGCAACAAAACAGTCAAATTTATTGTTTTTGGACACAAACTTAGTGAATAAGAGCCTTCTTTTGCTCCTGAAAGGCTAAATTCTAACTTGAAAACTAAAATAAAATAAAAAATAAAATAATTATAGTAAATACTATAGAAACTAAATAATTGAATTTAATTGGTGGTCACTTGGGAGTCCTAAACGATGTATCTCAAGTTGGCTCACACCTTAAAAACTGCTTTCTAACTCATCAGTTTTGTATTAGGGTCATTATAGTTAGAAAAAAATAACTAAATTTCCACCAAAAAAAAAAATAAATAAATTTGATATTAATCTCAGGAATTTTATAGAATTTAAAAAAAAAATGTATTTATTTAATTGCTAAATTTCAAAAGTCAAAAATTTCCAGGTCTTCTTTTTATTTTTTATAGAGTGGTGTGAGAGACTCATCTGGTGACTTTTTTCAAAAAATTACAAATCTAGTGACTTTTTTCTGTGTTACTGGAGACTTTGGCCACAACACATGAAAACAACAATCACTGTGCATTTAGAAAAAATGCAGTTTTATTTGATTTAAAGAAACATTAACATCAATCATAACACAGTGTTAAACTGGTTAAAAAGTTAACTGTTTGTATAAGTAGGTAATCATATGTCATTATTATTAAGTTCTGGGTACCACAAGAATCAGTGTTAGGCCCAAACTATTTGTAATGTATTTAAGTGACATGTTTAGTGTCAAATATGGTAAAATACTGGAATGTTCTTTAATTTTCATGCTGGAATGGCAGCCAGGAATGCTGAGTCAAGTTTATTTGTATTGCACTGTCTGATTGTTGTTTTAAGCACATTAGTGTAGTAATCAATGCAAATAAAGGTAAAAACTTTGACAAGTTTCTTTAAATCCTGCTGGGAGAATAATCCTGTAATCCTGTAAATGTTCTTCAGGTGATAGAAGCCTGACTTTTTAACCATCTTTATGTGACTATGAAGGTTCAGGTCTGAGTCCATCACCACACTCAGATTTCAGGCCTGATTACAATTTTCTAGCTGTAATAACTGAACCAGTCAATGGCTCTTCCAGATATAAATGTCTTTATATCACAGACGGTGATCTCCATTGCCCTCATTGTGACACCAATAGCAGCTTTTGACTGGATCTCTGTTGAATTAAGTCAGTCACAAAATCACAATGGTGATGCAATCACTTCTGGATATATTGGTGAAAAGTGTTTTGGATTACTACTCAAGATAAGATCTTCTAAGGCTAATAGAAAATCTGGTTTGATTGAAAGGAAAATGTAAATATTTTCCTGTACTTTCATGTTCTTAAATGTCTTCGGATGAAATCCTAAAATCTTTGAGCTGACATAGAATCCTTCCAGGTATGCATGGGCATCCAAATTACTCAAGCCAGAAAGCAGGAAGGACTGTCAGCCACTCTCAGCTCCGAGAACTGAGGAATGTCTGTGTAACGACCAAATGATACCACAGCGCCATCTACAGGCTCAGTTGTAGCATCTAGAACGGATTTCCACAAACAGCTTTGAAAACATCTAATAAATTTGTTAAAATCCAGATTTTCAGAGATATTTTTGTTTTATTTAAAAAAAAAGACACACCAATAGTCACATTTAGAAGTGTTCTGCAGTGTTTCGGACTTCAGGGTGTCAGGAAGTAAAGGCGTTGGGTTGAAGGAGGGGAGCGAAGCCGTCCTCATGTATGCACAATGCTCTCTTTACTCCAGACCAAATGCACACCTCCTTCCAAGCCATGTGTCCCAGCCGAGAAGAAAAAGGGAGGAGAAGTATTTTTGCAGAAAATTTGGATGCTTTTTCAGACAAAACATGATTTCACAACAGATTTTAAGTTAGACTGAGTTACATCGTATGATTTATGGTGTTTAACAACAAAACACAATTTGTGTAATCAACTTTACTATAAAGTGTCATATCTTTGGATGTTTTTAATGTATATTTTTCAAATACAAATTGCTTTTAACTTGTAAAACTGTAAATAATGTTCAGTCTTTTTTCACTAATTCATATCTTACAATAGAGTGGAAAAAATATGTCCTGCTATGGATTAACAAAATATGTATGTAATCTAATAAAACTCTAAAAAAATTGTTTTCCATTTTCTATGCTATACTGGAAAGAATATTAACATATTAAACATGTATTATGAGGTTCAACTAAGAAACAGAGCAATACTTATCTGCGCAAAATACTCTGTGCACATCCAAATCAATAACAGGTGTAATATTTAAGAACAGGTTTAAACAACAGGAAAAACTACTTCAGTGGTATCAAAAACATCATTTATTTTGGATTTCTTTAAAAGTTAAAGGTACAACCAACAGAATTTTTTTATTCAATTGAAAAATATACTGAAAGAATAAAACAAAGTTGATCAATGAAGTATGTGGATTCTACAAAAATCACAAAGTTTTTTTTTATGAAAAGAGCATTGAGGAAAATAATCTCTATTTGCTTTGATTGAGTGCATTTGGATTGATGACATCACAAGAGGCACCAGAATTAAGCAAATAGGCTGACATAGTAAACACTATGAAAAGAGTAAACATAAATGTCTTTAAAGGATTAATTTGATTAAAAAGGTAAGTCAAGATGAAAAAAGGAGACAAAAATTGACAAAAAAGAATCCTGACTATTTGGTCATTGTCATTGTTTACATTTTAGGTCTTTTTAATTTCGTAAACAATGTTTTCGTACCAACTAATCAATTCATACCCGGTGAACACATAAATAAAGCAAAAGCCCAAACCAAACTACAAAAAGGTTAACAGGCCTTGTAGTTTCAATACAATGTAACTATAATAAGAACAAGTTTTAGAACAAATAAATGAGAGCATCTTTAAAAAATAAAATATAAACGAAAATCATTTGGAAAATCTATGAAAAAAAGGGAATGATTTGATTTCCAAGTAAGAGGCAGAATTAAATGTAATTTGAGGCCCATTTTGGAAAATCTGGAGACAATTAAGAGTTTTAAAGACTTTACGTTGGAATTTAGCAAATTAAATGATGTCACTGGAAACATGCACACACGTGGGAGCTTGTTTTTTGAATAGGTAGATTTTATTTCTATAAAAAAGTGTTTTCACAACAAAAACAGTAGACAAAACGGAATACAGAGTGTTTTACATGTGACAAACTACATGTAAAGTCCCCTCTGATTTATTTAACAGAAACACCTGGTTGGTAGCTTGAAAATAATTCTTTATTATTTAAACATTTGAACTTCTTCGCAGAAACCAGCTGCACCAGAGATCCATTTCATGGGGGCCGCGTCATGTTTTCTGACTGCATTGCTCCTTTCAGAGGCGATGGGCGGTTCGGGGCGGAGGGGGGCGCTGTTGAGCATATATTTTGTTACAGTCCCGTTTCCCTCCATGGTTTCCCCTTCTCTCCGACTAACTTAGCGTTCGGCTCACTTCATTACACAGCCCTATATTCTCCCTCCATAAGGGGCATCTCTGCCGTTTTGGACTGAAGATCCCAGCAGAACCCGAGAGAGAGGAAAAAGTTTCACTTCCACAGGGGGAAAAGATGGACATGAAAAAGAGGATCCACTTGGAGCTAAGAAACAGGACACCGTCTGATGTGAGTCGTGCTTTTTTTAAAACCAACCCTTTAGTTTTCTGGCTAGCCCCTCGCTAATGGTGACCACATGGGTTTTCAGGCTGTGTTTTCTCCTTTGTAGCAGAGAGTAAAAACAGTCGCATAACAAGCATTAATCCCTCGATACTGTTGCGGATTGGGCGTATTATTCAGGGGGGCAACGAGACGAGAAAAGCTGGATTCAATGGTC
This sequence comes from Poecilia formosa, assembly GCF_000485575.1. Classification (NCBI taxonomy): domain Eukaryota; kingdom Metazoa; phylum Chordata; class Actinopteri; order Cyprinodontiformes; family Poeciliidae; genus Poecilia; species Poecilia formosa. Next base: position 72,764 of record NW_006800764.1, on the reverse strand, counting down.
ACTTTGAAACGGCGGTTCCCCCCCAGTTTGCTGACATTATTATTGCAGTGCTTTAACCGTTTCGCAGCCTCTTCGGTCGCCGCTGCACACACACACGGCTCTAAGCACAATCTGTAAACTTATTTCTGCTGCTTCCTCCGCCGCCGTTTGGCATGCACACGGCGCTATATTTTATACACTCATCGGAAGCCATGTTTGCTGCTAGCTCAACTGCTAAAAAAAGAGAGAAAGAAATCGGCGCTTTTTAAGCACACACTAATTCAGATTTCAGGAGCCTGGATGTTTAAAACGAGTTTAATTATCAGCGAAATCAAGAGTCGTGGCACTTAATGTTACATTTAGCCAGCGAAAATAACAAAAAAAACCCACTTATACCTCGACTGTGGAATGATACTCTCAACACACAGTAAATACAGTTTATACGAAATGCATAACCACTCCTATTTCAGATTTTTATTAAATATGCGTTAAAAAGCTTACGCCGTTACTATGTTTTAACGTAAATCTACAAAATCAACTCATGTTCCAGGCTTCTGTGGTCACACAAACTGTATTTCGCCGCGAGACTCTGAAAACTGCCCGTGTTTTAAATGGAATCAGGCGCTGCCATTATTCGCGACCCAGCCAGCTAACTTAGGAATTTGTTCCCGCCATATTACCACGACGCCGAAGTTCGCTCGTGATTCGGAGATCTGTCGCGTAAAGGGCCATTTCACTTCTGTTAAGGCCACATTGGATGAGTTTTAGTTTTCAATCTAAAATGCTGATTCAAGCCAAACCTGGGCTGAATTGTTCCACACTAAACAGAATTCATGATTTGTTAAAAACTCAATGTATTTTTATACAGGATGGGATCAATTTTACAAACTGCATGAGTTAAATTAATCAGTTCTACATTTGGATTATTCATTAATCCATTGTACAAATGGATTACAAATCTTATAAACATAATTTAGGACGTTATATCATACTTGGAAGTAATTTATTTGAGAAAACACAAACAAGGGCAGTTTAAATGCTTTTTTTCACTTAATCTTTGAAACTAGTTTGAAGCATTAGAACAACAGACTAGTCTATGAAACCCTGAAACGCAGATTCAATTTTACATTTTTGGCATGTAGACCACCTCTGAGAGTTTTTAGATTAAAAACCAAAACATTTCAAGTCAAACACAGATTGGATTATTACACACAAAAGCCAGACTCATTGAAACTGATCTTTTGACCTATGCAGCTGCAGTCATTCATCAGTGCTTTCTTGTTTTCACATTTAATTTACATTACACACGTATTAATCTGTCAGTACCAATTTAAATTACACTGGAGTTTCTTACACTTAAGGAAAATTTAAAACATCTTAAATCATCTTTGAAACCTGAATTGAGGAAAAATTGCATTGAGTTTTAAATATGAATCAAACGGAAATGTTTTAATAGGCTTTAAACAATACAAAACAAATTTGTTTTTGGGTCTTGCATATAGATTGTGAAACAATAATGCACATGGCTTATTTTCTTGTTGTGCAGAGTAGACCACATCATGTTCATATCCAAAAATAGAACTTAGATTGATTTAAACTAAGGCTGGCTATCTACATATGGATTCTTAACAAGTCTTATAACATCTGAAACCTGTATTCAATTTGTGAAACTTCAAAAATCATGTTTCCTTTCTCCCCTATTCAAAATGGTTTAATTTACCTGTAGATCAAAGAATACAATACTTAAACAGGGTTGACGCTTTATTTCTGATAAAGATAAATATTTATTTCGCAAATGGAATAAAAGCTTCAAAGATTGCCAGCTATATTTTCAGGCCATCAAATGTCCTAAGTCCAGGTTACTTCCAAAGCAGTGAAACAGCCCTTTACTCAACGAAGCTACAATTCGGAAGCGAACTTCATGATCGCCATATTGCCCTTTTCGACATTAACCAAAGACAATGTAATTTTATCCACTCATACACTTAAAATTATACGATAAGCTGTCGTGTCGATGAATATTAAAGCTAAACTTCACGTACGCAGCTAATCAAATTGATGTGTTGGCTTGGTGGCGGCCCCACAGACCGAGTCAGCCTGCCTGCGTGACACGGAGATCCGGTGATCCGCGTTTCATGCGTGGGCAACCGAAAAACTCGACGGTCTGCGTTTCCACTCAAGCCACGCTTGCACTAAAGACATTTTTCAGACATAAAAAGTGTTGTTTTGAGGTTTAAATATCTGTAATCAGTCGTTCTAAACATCCCTTTCCGCCATTGAAGTGTTGGGAGAGCTGCATACTGTAGCTGTGGAGTCGCCATGTTGTCGCTCTGTCGTCTTTGAAGCCCTGGCAGAAAGGAACCGTCTCCATCTTTGTTTTTTTTTTTCCTCACTAATTTTCCGTTCTCTCTCCTTCGCAACTTCTACCTCAAAGCGAGTCGTTAAACAACCTGGGTCGTTCACTCGACGACGATGAATATTCCACTTTTACCCTCTTATTGAAAGCTGGTTTTATCGAAAAGGGGTGAATCTTTTCGGGGGTGTGTTGGCAGTCCTTTTCCGTTGCTGTGGTGCTGTCTAATGGCGGGCGGTCTGTAGCAGCTGCTCTGCCGCTCCGCAGCGTTTATAAAAGGGGGCAATGGCTAGCTGTAGCCAGCTAGCTTCCAAAAATCATTGCATTTGTCATTAGTGGCTGCATCAGCGAAGCCATAGCAAGCTACTGCTTTGCTCTGCTTGGGTTTTAAGAAAGCAGGCGGTTATCTGTGTCGGCTTGGTGAAGGACACGCACAGAAAGTCCTTTTAGGACTAGAAACGCCATTCATTTCAACGTTTTTCCCTCTGCTAGTCCTGCTTTTCATTGTTTTTGTCCAACATTTAATTGCGCAACCAGTGTGAGTTCAAGCTGACTCAGATAAACTCCGCCTTTGGAGTTGTTTTTCTCATATTTAACGTTACAAAATGTCCCTGAAAGAATAATGAACTACACATGAATAAAGTTTTTTTTTTTTTTTTAATTCTCATCTACCCTGTCTGTAGGCCGTTTTGAAAAGTATTTCATGAACAAAAAACATGTTTTTAAGCTTTATCCATATCCTACTGTGAAAGCAAAATACGTTTAAAAGTGCATGTCTTGATAATTGAAAATTATAGTGGAACGCATGAATAAATCTGGGTCCTCTAAGATAAAAAATAATGAAATCTGATCTCGGATGTTAAAAACTGCAAAAGATCCCACATTATAATTGTTCAATAATCAAAGTTGAAGCCACTATGAAAAGTTTTTATATTTTAAAAAAACAAACAGATTGATAGAATTAATAAATTAAGCTCATTTAGTGACAGTAAATCTTAAGGCACTGGATTGCAAGGTTAATTTTATAAACAAACAATGTAACCATACTTTTTTTTTTCAATCTTTTTTTGAACAAGGCATAAATGAAAACTTTCAATCAGATCTAATTAAGGTGTATGGAAAAATACATTTCTTTGCTTGGATAGGTTATTTCTTGATAATTTCTGTAATTTTCTTTTGAGAGTTAATGGACTGAAACTGAAATGACCACAGATGGCTAAATTGTGACTAAAACTAAATTACATCTAATCAAGACTGAATAAAACATTAAAATGTGGCATCAAGATTAACACTTTACCTCACAAATGGGCCAAATTTGTATCGATTTAAGTACAGTTTAATTTGATTCAATAGTCGGATGTAGGTTAGAAATTTTGTACAACATTCAAGTGAAAACCAAAGTTTACAACTGAATTGCATCCTATTTCTATAGGCTTGGATAGAGAATTGGCAATCAGTTGCTAATTATCCTATAGACTTGACTTACTAATCATCTTTAGTGTGGCCACCTTCTGTAAAAGCAGCTGTAAAAGCTGTTAGTTTCTGGTCTAGAGGGAATAGATCTGTGTGTTGGCAAAGTGGAGAAATGTCAGCAGCAAATGTAGAGAAGCAGTTGCTGCCCATCAATCCGGGAAGGGCCAAAATGTTTTCCCAAACTATTTGAAATTCATCAATCTACAATGAGCTCTCAAAAATTTCCAAAAACCCAGGAGCTTTATCTCAGACTCTGCAGGCCTCAGTTATGTTGTTGAATAATGAAACGTCATGGTGGAACATCAATGATTGGTCAAAAAAACTGCAATCAGTGGATCCCTGCAACACAGAAATGCTATGTACCAACTACATAGCACAGTGGTGGAGGTGTCAAGATGTGGGCTTGTTGTGTAGCTACCTGCATTGAATGATTCGACCATAAAAATGTATGTTTGCCAACATATTCTGGCATCTAAAATAGAAATTATGTATGGTAATGAAAGATGTAAAGTTAAGCATTTCATTTGTTTTATTTTGAGTCTTTGAGTCTTTCAGTATAGTGTGATCTTGCTAAGGTATATCCGTCTATATTTTAAATAAGGAAAGAAATATTAAAAAGGCCAGTCACCCTGAGTGATGGTGCAAACTGCATTATATTAGATGTTGGATGTTTTAGTCTGTAATGCATCCACTATTTAATAACAAAAAACATGTAAATTAATGTTTTAAATCTCTTTTTTTATTCCTAGTGATTGACTTTTGTAGAATTCAGTAATAAAATTGATAACATTTTTTAAAATCTAATTTCAGGTACGAGAACTCGTCCTCGATAATTGTCGGTCGGTTGAAGGGAAAATTGAAGGCCTCACATCCGAGTTCGTCAACCTCGAATTCCTCAGTTTGATAAATGTCGGCCTAATCTCAGTGTCCAACCTGCCTAAACTAGCGAAACTGAAAAAGGTAAGATTTCTCCCTCGGAGCGCCTTAACGTGAGATTGGCCGCCAGCTGGTGCTGACGTCTCCATCTGCTTACCTTCCAGCTGGAGTTGAGTGACAACAGAATCAGCGGCGGCCTCGACGTTTTAGCAGAGAAACTCCCCAACCTCACACATCTAAACCTGAGCGGAAACAAATTGAAAGACATCAGCACGTTGGAACCGTTGGTATGTTTCTGTCCACACAGAGCTTTTCTCCACGCTACACATTTCATATTACATTTTAATAAACTTTTTGTTTTGATTTGTGTCCCGTTTCTGCAGAAAAAGCTGGAAAACCTGAAGAGTTTGGACCTGTTCAACTGTGAAGTAACGAACCTGAACGACTACAGAGAGAGCGTCTTCAAGCTGCTGCCTCAGCTCACCTACCTGGACGGCTACGACATGGAGGACAGGGAAGCCTCTGACTCTGACGGAGAGGTGGATGGAGAAGGCGTGGATGATGACGAGGACGAAGGTATGAAGTTTTAAAATTAAATTTGTGTTCAAACAAAGTTCGAGTCTCTTATGGTGTTTTGACACTGGATAGTTCGGTAGACTCGTTTTGTTTTGGGACTAAAATTGCAATAGTGGTTCATTTTCAGTTGATGCGGTTTGCTTACGCACTGCACTGTGTCAAACAAACCAAACCATCTGAAAAAGCTGTTCCACTCCTCGCCTATAGGGGCGCTGCACCAGGAATCACTGAAGGAAACGTGAACCTCTGAAGAAGACAGTAGCTGTGTTTCCATTTCAAATGAATCAATTCAATTAAAACACAAAGAAATTAAAACACAAAGGTGTTGCATAGGAATGTGCTGATATAAATATTTGGGCCAATAAAGAAGTTCGATATTTATATTTCTGCTTTGATAACTGAAATGTAGTGATGTCTTATATGTTGCTGTTTCCCTGCTTCAGTTAGATACCCACAATCCTGTGCTGCATCACTATGACTCACATGACCAAACAAACATCACATGACCAACACCCTCCCATTCCAGAAACATAAACCAGATGGAAAAAAACATGGATTGTTGACATCAACACAAAATCAGCTGACATCAGCCAATATAAAATATATCCTATATTTACTTTAGGCATGTAATTTATGATATTTAGTGTGAATTAAAACTTTATATGTGAAGCCCTCTGTTATTTTTCAAACTGATAGATCAGTCAGGATTTCTGTGCAGTCTAGAAAACATTTCTGTTCCAGATGTTTCTCCACATCCCTTTTACTTTTAACATCCATCTAATCTTGTGATCGTCAATCTCATTTTTGTTTCCATATTTATTTCTGTAGGAATGTCTACCGTAAACTCAAAGTGACGTTTTTCTGTTTATACTTTTTAAATTTCAGTAGAAATGACTGGAGACCCTGAAAATTGTTTTATCAAGATTCTGCCTCTGAAACTACATTACATCTGCTCCAGCTTAAATTTACAATTATATATATCCTACCTAAAGTTAAGTAAAAACAGCTTAATGTAATTTGCCTAAATATTGTTTTTTGTCTATGAATATACCTGAAACTTGCAGAAACTGTTTTTAAATATGAACTTTTTGTTTGGAAAACATTTATTGAGTTTAGATATAGAAAATGTTGCCTGTTTTATAAAATTACAGAATATTAACTTTATGCATCAGAGCATACATAAAGTTCGAATGCAGTTTGGTCTTGCTCACCGAAAAATTTAAAATAAAAGTATATAACATCTCTGTTTTACGGAGTTGCATTCAATATATAAGGAAAATCTTGAATCTAGATTTCCCAGAAGGTTCCTGGGGTTTTTCCCCTGGTTTCCACTTGGGGGCCAGTTGAAATTTAGCACTGACAGCATTTATACTGTAATACAGTATTACTGCCTGCAGAATGATGCTGAAGGTCAGTTTGTACAAAATGAGCTCAGATTTGTCATGTTAATCATTTAATTAAAAGGGGATAAAATATTTGAATTTTGCAAATAAAATAAGCCAACATTGGACATTATATGGAAAAAGTGATGAACCTGCATCTTTAATTCTGTTATCTTTAACGTGACCATTGGATGTTAAATTACAGAATACTTGCATTTAAAATAAGGGAGAAGTTATAAAAACATCTTGTACTTTTTTTTTTTTAATGTGGCAGATGTTTTTTTTGTATGCCACTGCATGGTGCATTCACTGACTGAAGGGAAAAATCAGGTTTGGTAGAATCTGAATTTTACTTATTTCTTTTGTTTTATTTTTACAGAGGGAGAGGAGGAGGAAGACGAAGATGGGGAGGAGGAAGACTTTGATGAGGAGGATGATGATGAGGAAGATGAAGAGGAGGTAGAAGGAGAAGAAGATGATGATGAAGTTAGTGGTGATGAGGAGGTAAGAAAACCAAAACAATCCTGGTGGATTGTTTACATAAAAAGTGCTGCTTATTTTTAAACTTGTAAATGTTTTTGATGAAGGACGACGAGTTCGGTCAGGATGGAGAGGTGGAGGATGAGGATGAAGATGAGGATGAAGACGAAGAGGGTGAGTAGCTACTTAAAGCTCATATTTACACAGGTGGATGATAAAATCTGCATTCAGCAAAGATGAGTTTTAATGAATATTTACTGATCAAAACCAAACTCTTTTTTGTTCTAAATATATTCCAAATTTTAGTCTGAAGCTAACAGAAGCTCTTCTTCCTTTCTGGATTTAAAATAGAGAATAACATCTGAAATTGCAAACAAACTGATTTGAAAAACCAAATTTCTACTAGTTTTTACACAATGCTTATCTTCTAGCCCTGAGAATTGGTTTTAAAAAAATCAGTTTTTCAATAAAATTGAGTGAGAAAATTGACATGAATTTATTAAAAACAGCAACAGAAGCTTCCTAAATACTATTAATATGATGTACGTCAAAGATCCAGAAATATTTAATTTGTGTTTTGGTAAATCCCAAGTCTAGGTTGTTTCTCAAAGGGAAAGTGAGGATTTCCTTGCAATAAACAAATTCTGAAAAAAATTCCCCTGAAGTGGGCGGAGCCACGAGACACAGATGGACGTGACCACGTCCCCGGTGTCTCTTTGCTCTGCCCATTTGGAAGTTTTGTTTTTGGAATTCAGTTTGTCTTCAATTTAAGCAAAATATAAAATTTTACCAAACCCCAGTGGATGACTTCTATAAAATTATAAAACTTTACTCTCCTGGTGTGACACTGTTTGAACACTAGAGGGCGCTTGTTAAGAACAGTGTTGCCTGAATATGGAATGTATTCACAAACATGTATAAGATATAAGATATGTCTTATATAGTATAAGACCACAGGACTTGCTGATTTAGGCAGCTTTTTTTGCATAATTATTACTAGCCTTTCTTGCATTAGTTTGATGAAGTTTTTTTTCTGTGTATATTCAACCCAGAAGCAGAAGCCGGGAAAGGCCAGAAGAGAAAGCGAGATGCGGAGGACGAAGACGACGATGAGGACGACGAAGAAGACGATTAAACGCAAAACTGAAAACGAGAGCCTACCGAGTTTTTCCCCTCTTTGACCCCCTCACAAACCCGAACGTCCACCCTCCAACAACTCGCACCGCCTTTTTAAACCGTGTCAACTTGTCCCTCCTCTTCCTCCCCCCAGCACTGCGCTCTTTACGAGCAAGACTGTACCGACGGGTGGGCCGAGTGGAGCTGCCCCCTCCCACAATCCCCATCTTCTTTAATTTTTTTTTCTTCTCCTTCCTCCCACACCAAGGAACTGAGAGCCACCTAACGCCCCCACTTCGCTCCCACCCGCAATCCCAGAGGTTCTCAGGCAGCCGACCACTCAGCATTCCACATTTCCACTGTCCATCCCTCTTTATGTATTCCCGTGTGAGGACTTTGGGACTGGTATCTAGTTTTGGGTCTGTGTTTTTAATATTTTGTTGGATTAATTTTTTTCCTTTTATTTTTTTTGTTGTTGGGTTTATTATTTCCCTATTTTTTTTCTGTTATTTTTTTTCCCAATAAAATTATTGCTATAGCAGCTGTGCAACCAGCAGGCCATGGTTTTTAGTGTGGCGGCCTGTTGCACAAATCAAGGTTGTAGCTACATTTTTACTTTCTGTATGACAAAAAAACAACTTTGTAAATAAAATGTTAACATTTTTGGCTTTTCTCGCTCCCTGCTTTGCTTTTCTGCTGCGTTTTAAAATTAATAAGATTACAGATGGGATCAGTTTTCATTCAATTTTATTGAATGAAAAGATAGAAAAGCGTTTACATAAAATTTTAAAGGTGGGGGTGTAATTTAAAATGACATTTTTCAAAGCGTTAAATCAGTGTTATTCCCTGACCAGAAACATACCTGGAGTGTTATTTTGATTATTTCATGGATGTTGGACAAATCCTTCAATCTGCCATAGCAACCATTCAGGGAGCGAAAATGCATAGAAAGGCGTTGGCCAGGCTAATCATCTTAGCCGACATCAGTGGCCGAAAAACGTCCTTTTCTATGACTCCTGCTGATGATACTAAACCAGAGGTGATTGAGATTTACCAGATCAAAGTTAGTGTGGGTACATCGCATTACATTAAAAAAATCATTTTACGGAACCCTCCAGGGGACATGGGGAATTTTTTTTCTTTTGCGTTCCCTCGCAAAAGGTTTTGCGTTCCCTCGCAATAATCTACTGATCAGTTCATGCGGCATAATTGATACTGTAAGCCTTTTTTACGGTGGCCGCCGGACTTACTCCTTTAATACAAGCTTATAAGGTTTTTCCATGGACTATTGAGTTATTATCGCGGGGTAATAAGTCATCTGATTGTGTCTCTATTGTGTTCGTGTCTGAATGGTTTAAAGGGCTGCTTTCAGTGCCGTTCCATCTGAGCCTTAACAGACATAAACATCCAGTAAATAAATCGATTTTCAATTAGTTTTTTGCACCAAAGCGTTAATAATAAACACGTTTTATTATTATAAAACACAGCAAACTAATGGTGGTAGAGGGCCGCACTAGATTAACTCGGGAAATCTCATCTGTCCGTGTATCAATCAACTCCAAACCTCTTCTTTGTTCCGTCACAATTATCGATTTATTTATTTTTATCACGCTCCAAACTGTGCGAGGACTGACCACCCAACTCATCCGCTTCTTCATACACAGAGCCAGCAGCGTCACCTTCCCATTCATACTTGATGACGTCACGCCCACCACCAGGTGTCAAAGCCGCTGCTCCTGTCATATCAATAATTACTTATTTCATTCATATGGCTCTTTTGCGAGGGAGCGCAAAAGAAAAAAAAATCCCCATGTCCCCTGGAGGGCTCCGTATCATTTGTCCTGCCTGCGGCCTTACCTGTTGGCGTTTTCTTTACTTGTTTACCAGCCGCCATTATAACGAAGGGACTTTTGCTAGCACTTTTCAGTGCGCATGCGCGAACAACGGTGCTAAGCGCAGCAAAAGAAGCTAGGTAGCCAGTTACCTCCAATTTTTAGCTCTAGGTTTTCTCTTAAACGTAAGAAAGGGTAAAAAAAGTAAGTAACTTTCACAAGTTACTTACTTGTGAAAGTAAGACAAAAACTTACTTTCACACGGAATGTAACGGAGTCATCAATGTATACACAAGTTTTGCATTTTGGTCATTTTCATGCTGAGAAAGTGAGCCTAATATGTTGACTTTTTATAAGTGTACTTTAAAAAAGGGCTGCAAAACGACCGTAAAGTGTGGAAAAGTATGAGTTTATGACACAAATATGTAGGAATTGTAAGATTCACAAAAACCAACCATAGCAGATGAATGTGAAGTCTTAGTGAAATGGGACACAAAAATCCAGCAAAACTTGACAAATTATTCAAGATATAAACTGATTCATTAAAACAAAATGTTGGCCACAGAGGAAAAATATCACATTTTAACTGTTTTGTAGCAATATTCTGCTATGTGCTGAAGACACTGCCTCATTTGTTGAGTTTAGCAGCACATGTAACCCTTTACTGACCATACATGATCACCGTCATCCTTAATTCTTTGCTTGAAAATAAAGGAGAGAAACAGTCTTCTAATATCCTGCATTAACAGTCTGAAATTGAAAGCCTGAATATTTAAGTATTTCATTGAGTGTCCTAAAGAAGGTTGAACCTGAGAATTTAAATCAATAAATGGGTCGGAGTCAACAGGATTTAAGATTGGTTAAAAGCAACCAAAGTCTAACAAATTAAAAAAAAGATTACAGCAAAAATCATTTTATAACTCATATTTTTGTGATTTAAAACTTTTGTTTGGTGCCATTTGGTAATCAGTTCCCTGAATAAAAATCAGTTAAAAACAGACAAACTTAGAATATTTGTTTTGTATGCATTTGCTGCAATTCAGTGACTTAAAACATGTAAGAAAACTACCAAGGAAAACAAAAATTATAGTTATATTTAATAAATTAGAACAGATTATGTATTCCTCATTTACTAGATTAAAAGCACCTTTTGAAAATTACCCTTTTTTTAAGATATTAAGCAGTTTTAGCTCACATTTCTGTATTAAAATGATAAAAAAAAAGATACCCAGCAAAAATGAAAGGAGACAATCATAAGTCATTAAGTTTTTTGCAGCAAAAAAAATAAAAACAATAAAAACAGCATTTGGTTAATTTTCATCTTCATATATTTGCCAAACAAATCACATCCGGGGATTCAAATTCCTGATTAAAATGTATTCCCTGCCCACATTTTTAAATAAATATAAAAATTAGGGTTAAAACTTATACATGGCATCAGTTTCAGATTTAGTGTAGACATTAAAATTAATCTGCTTCCAGAAGATTTCAAAATAAAAGCTGGAATAAAGCGATCTGCAGCTTATAGAAAGGCAGAGCTCGGGTTCAACAGGCAGGTCATTCGCTTAGCTCTTTCACATTCATTCACTTACAGCAGTTTAAATACAGGAGAAAAAAAATTAAATCAAGCACAAAAAATAAATTCAGCGTTTTCGGCTCAGGCTCAAACATCAGTTAAAAAAAGGCTAAAAATATTACAGTAAACTTGCATAGCAGTGAAGTGTATAAAAGAAACAGGGCAACGGTAAAAAGTTTATGTACACGAACAAAGAATATGTGCACCAAGTGTTGGCTGAAAGTCGAGGTTTGAGTCTCTGGAGAGCCGGGAAGTTTTAAAGAACGAGACGTTTCTGATTCCGGGATTTGAGCTGGAGTGTCCCGCTCAGCGCCGTGGGGAAACCGGGACGCTCGTAAAAGTTAGCTCTGCGTCTGGGAGTTCTTGATGTTTTTAATCTCCAGCTCGAGCTGCTTGATGCGCACGTCCCTCTGGTTGAGGAGCTCCCTCAGCCGCCGGATCTCCTCCTGCTGCTTCAGGAACTTCAGGCGCAGCTGCAGGTACACGGAAAACATGAGGGAGAGAGAAAAGATGTTTTACCCACAGTGGGAACGAAGTGACTCTCTGAAGTTTAGAGATTCAGAGTAAATCAAGTGTCAACAATAGGCAAAAACCACAACACAAGCAAAAAGCCATGGCAGAAGTTATGCCAACATGTGATGGTAAAACAGACGTTATGCTAAAACTGCTAGCATAATGTAGAAAATTGTGTACTGGACTGATTGGGATTAAAGGTACATTTACTCCTTAATGATCCCTCTGGTGGACTCTTCACAGATAAGAGAAAAACTATTTTTATAATAATCACATCTTTTACGAGATTAGCTGTACAGCACTATAAAAACTATAATCGGTGCAGATGAATGCTCAACATTTAGAAATGTAAAGTGAAGTATAACTGTGTTTTCAGCCTGTTTCTGGATATTAAACGGACCTCGTTTTCTGTCCTGGGAGGCGAGCAAAGCGCCAGGTCCTCCCCGTTGATCACATGCGTTTGACCGCGGTCGTCTTCAACCAGTTTGCTCGCTTCTTTGGCCTCCTGTTGGTCCTGAATGTAGGAGAGCTGCGGTATTCCCGGCCGGCTCCAAGACCTGCAAGTGTCCATGGAGTTGGCCAGCGCCTTCGTCTCTGACGGAGGCTCTGTCAGTTCACTCCCAGGCTTCAGAGACATGAGAATTGGTCCTAAACGGTTAAGACCAGGAGAATTATGAGCATTGATCTGATTAGATAATTAGCTGAATAAGAATGAGGCTGACCTTTATCGACCCCACTGAGCCACTCGTCTGCCGTCAGAGCTGGTCTGTTACTTGCCGTCATCGGATAGATGTCTTCCTGGTACGACTCAGACTAAAACAACAAAACAGGCAGAATAGATAAAACCCAAAACACAGATGTTTCTCTGATAATTCAAGTGATGCGTTTGAGGTCTGTGTAACTCTGAGTGCTCTCACCCTGCGGGGTACGATCATGGAAACGGGCTCAATGAGGCTCTTGACTGTCACCACTTTGTAGAACCTGAAAACCTCACATGAGCTGACGTCCAGGCCTCGCTTAGGCATCACACCTGCAGAACCACACAGAAACTCAGGACAGCAACTTTACTCCCAATAACATCCCGTTATTAATTTAGATTAGTGCTGAAGCGATCAATCATGATGAATTGATTAATGAAATAATCCACTAATTTAGTAATTGATTAATCATTAACTGGAATATAGAGGAAAAAAGGCCATTTGCTGAAAGAACACAGAAGTAATTAAACCAATTCTATACTATACACACACACACACACACACTTTGCTTTTAGCTTCACCTGGTTCAAATTCTGTTAATAAATCTAATATTTAGCACATTTTTCTATTCAATCATGAATCAGTTAATCCAAAAAAATAATTAACAGATCAGCCTTACACTGTACTGATAAAGTATTTGACGTTAGAAATAGTTTTATTTTAGTTGAACATGCATCCTTTGCTACAAATGATCAAATGTTCACTGAAGGAATCCTTTATTACATTTTAAGGAATAAAATGCTAGATTTTCTTAATAAAGGAATTCTGTAACATATTTGCATATTTGGCTTGCTTGCTAAATATTTAGTAAGCAACCTAAATATTTAATTTGGAAAATAAATATTTAGCTCAGACAAACATTTAGTTGAGAACTAAATAATCAAGTTTATTTGTGTAGCTCATTTCAGCACAAGGCAGTTCAAAGCGCTTTACATTATAAAAATTCAAATATACCAAATCATATAAGACAACACACACAACAACTGAGAAAATCAGAAAACATTACAATTTGCTAAGCATCATCATTACTTTGCACTTATTAACGAAATATTGAATTTGAAGTTTAAAAATTTAATTTGAAAACTAAATATTTAGATTGTAAATTAAATATTTAGTTTGGAACACATTAAAACATTTGAAAATATTTATTTCCTCGATTTTCTAATGAACACCCATATGTTTTTTCACCTTATGCTACATAAAGCCAATTATTGCTGATAATTTTTTAGTTTGTAACAAACGATGGCACCGATACGACTTTTATTGGATCCAGCAACGTTTTTTCTTTTCCAACCACCTGTGAATTTAATAAACATTCTTATGTGTGGCAGCAAACTGACAGTTTACTGGTAAGGATTTATGTCTCCCAACGTCAGCCTGTTTGCAGCAACAGTGACGACCTGATTTGGTTATTCAAATAAGCAGCTTGATTTGCATAGCAGCTTTGCTTACAGGTGCCAAAGAGTCAACGCCGCCTGGAAACTGCAGGGCTTGAGAAGTTGCAACACGTTCCTTACCCATTCCTTTCTGAGGCGTGTGTGAGCGGAACTCCATCAGGTACTGGATGTACGGTTTTTCTGAGCTGATCTCGTAGTACCTGATGCTTCCGTCCCCCTAAAAACAATAGAAGACTTGCAACTTTTTAAGGAATTTAACACCAGATGTGATTTTTGTCTGGGTTTATGAGTCTTGTTTACCTTCCCAGCAAGGTAGAGCATGTGTGTGTCAGGATCGTAGAACGGGAACAGGAGACCTGAGGAACCATCCAGGTTCTCCTCCAATAAAGGTGTCGACAGGTCGTCCTGGAAACCAACAAAGATTAAAACATCGGTTAAAAAACCCAACATGAAAGTCATGAGAACAGACAGGAAAATCCACCCTGATATCAAAGCATGGTCAGTTTAATCCATGGAATTAAAAACCAGGAGCTCAATCCCTAATCCACACTTTGCCTGTGCACAGCATTAGTTTGGCCACTAGATGGCAGAGTTGTGATTAGCAGCTCTACATGAAGGATTTTAAAAGAAAATCAGAATCTTAAAAAGGAAAATGCTAAATAAATCTAGGTCCCAGTGAGTTTATTATTGGAACAGAAAAAATTCATGTTCTGCATTAATGTTTGATTTATTTTGTACTATTTCTGATTCCCTCACCTGATCCCACAGGACAAACTGTCGACTGTTGTAGCGTGACGTGCCGGATGTGAAGATCATCTTCATGTTTCCTAAAATCAGCACCTTACTGGCTTTGTGTGTCTTGCAGCTTCCTTCCTGCAAACAAACACAAATCTCAGGATAAGTTGAAAGTAGGAGATTTAGCTGCAGTTATTACTTTACATTTATACATATTTTTATACATTTAAATAGAGACATCACTGTGCAAAACTCTTAAACCAGATCTTATATCTTTGTTTGTGTCCAAGCAACACTTTCTTTCAGTCCTTTGGACTTTATTTGCTTCTTTTAGATCACTTGTTTGCCCAGTCCTTGTAAATAATCACATGTAATTGAAATATTATACAAAATCCATGAATAGATGCATAATGCTGCAGCTGTTTGCAGCATTCAACTTTTGGCTTTTTAGGAATCGCCTTCATGCAGCTAAAATACAGTTTCCTCTCTGTGAAACTTTACCATCTCTGGTATTTTTATTTGATACGGATGAAGAAACTGGAACAGGTTGGTGATAAAGAGTCACAAATCAAGGTATTTTTAAATGATAAGAATCAGCTTCATGCAGCCAGTTTTTAAAAATCACAATTGTGCAAACAGTTTGGTTTGCACAGCTTGCAAAACTGCGTGACAGTGGACCTTTGGCTGTTTGTGGTTCAGTAGTCATGGATTTTTCTGTTGAACGCAATTCCAGATTATTCGCACAAAATGCAGATTGGGAAGCTGAAATTCCTGCAATGCTACCAGAAACGCTGTTTGCTGGTGTTTGCAAAGCAGCCAATCAAGGAGTGGCATTCATTTTCCTTGGCGTTGATTGACTGAACCATCAAGAGTGGAACTAACCTTTGCGAATATGGGGGTTCACTTTTATGCAAATCTAATGAGCATAGGTTCACCCAGAAGAAGGTAAAATTTTTCATCTTTTAAAACAATGTTCACTGTGAAAGTTAAACCTTATTAGTTTTTAACACTTTGCAAACTGCTCAGATGTCTTCTAGTGTTGTGGAGAAAATTCTTCAAGAAATGAAGATAATCAAAGCAAAAGGAAACTTATGAAGTAGGACAGGAACTGTTTCTGTAACTAATGAGCTGAAACCAAACTCCTGTTAGGAGCTGAATTATCAACAAGTCATATCAAAACGGCAAATATGCTAACGTTAGTTAGCCTTGAACTATTACAAACTGTGCTGCATGAAAACAGCAGAAGTGAGACATAAGTTTATTAAATCTGAACGTGTTGAGTTGGAAATATAATCAGAAAGTAGTAATAATGTTGCAAGTGTTTTAGATGATGCATTGTTTGAACATTTAGCTTTTTTAACCAAGCTAACTCATGTTGGAGCTGCATCTTAAGGTGAACCTGTGGAAAGTGGGACAAACTGTCCATCACTGTCCAGAAAAACAGCTACTGCCACATCTAGAACGTCACCAGATGAGTGGAACACAAAACGCTGATATAAAACTGATGAAATGTGTCCAATAGAGCAGGCTGGACACAGACCTGGAGGTTCCCAGTTCAAACTCAAAGCAGGAAACAACTGTAAGCAGTTTTATTAAAAAAATAATAGTAATTTAATTGCATAAAACCACAACTCTTTGTTATCCACTTCTCCGTAACACCTTCCAAGGCAGAACCGAATCAAAAGCCCAGTTTTAGTCAAAAAAACACACTAAAGGTTCCTTAATTTCAAAGTAAAATGAGAAAGTTCTTTTTCAATCGACACCGACATTCAGAACAATACCGCTTCTGTAAAACAACAACAAAAAAACCCAAGTAATATCTATTTGACTCCTGCTGGTGAGCCAGAGGTCTGTGGCGCCGAGTTGGGATCCGGTGCAGGACAAAAGGTGTCAGTTTTGGCTGCATGCCGCTGAAACTGCTGGGAGGAAGGGAAAAGAGAGGAGGGGAATCTCCCGCTTTGGCTCGGCTGTGAGGTCACCGCACAGCGAAATAAAGATCCATAGTTCTACACATTTAAAGAAAATATTCTGCAGCCAAGCAAACCTGCTCAGTAGAACCATTTACAACGAGTGTGAGAGAAACGAGTGAAAGGTACCGCAGTGATGGGAAAGAGCAAGAGACAATTCAAATGAGGTGTGGGATTTCCCCTCGTCTGTGTAGGGAAATGTCAGGTACCTGAGTAGATCGTAGGAAACCGATCAGATGTGACACGGGAGGAGCGGCTGCAGAAAAAAGCGGTTCTGAAAGTGTGTCTGCTGTGGCAGGTTGAACTGGGCTGAAATGATGCAGCTTTTCTGAAATAATTCTGGGCTCTTCATGTCAAAGAGACTTCTAAAAATGTGTATTTTCTACATTTAAGGAGCAAAATGATTTAACATGACACTTGCATGGCCCTCTCCACTTTATTCCCCAAAAATGCTGAATTGGACCCAAAGCAGTTGTTTGGAGAGATTTTACAGGTCTACACCAAGTTTCATAAACGTCAGTGAAATCTGGGGATGAGGCTGATTGTTTGAAATGTTTAACGCGGCGCTGTGGATTCATCGAGGAAGGAAGTTTAATCAAATATCAGGATTTGATGAAACCTGTTATAGAGTGCTTATGTCATCAGCGTATGAAATGCAGAGCAGGGCTGCCCACCCTGGTCCACTTTCACATTCCATTATTTTCACAGATGTTTTGTACAGTAAAGACCTTTTTAAAGTGTCTAAAAAAATATTTTACCTGCAGCATATTCCCTGAGCGCGCCTCCATCAGCCGGATCTTCCTGTCCCTGCAGGTGGTGGCCAGGAGGCTCCCATCCGTGTTGAAGGACATGGACAAGACGACGTCTGTGTGGTGCTTGATGGTCCGGACGGGGTTCTTTATCACCTGCTCTGGAGAGTCCAGGTTCCAGATCATCACCTGGAGGAATAAATGCACAGTCATCAGAAAAATATTCCTTTATGTTCCTGTAGAAATTGGGACATTTTTTTAGTAAATTTGTTTAATTCTGTAATATTTTGCCAAAAATGTCTCAGTGCTGCCCTCTTTGGGTGGAACAATGGCTACTGCAACTTAATTTTCCTATTGGTCAGAAGAGCATAGGTTGATGTTTACATCACAACTCCAGGTATAAAAACATTTCATTCAGACACAATAACAGGGAAAAAAAGTTGAGTTGCTTTTTTTGAGAAAAGAAAAAAGTTGTTCGTTGTGTTGTCGTTGCTGCTGTACTTCTTCTGGTGGTGTTATTTGTTCTTCTTCACCCCGTTTTTTCTGTTGTCCAGCAGCTGCTGCGTCTTCTGCCCCCCGTGTCTATTTTCTTTTTTTTTTTTTCCAGTTGTCAATATTAGCCCATCTTTATGGAACAATAAGTTAAAAAATAACATTGGTTATGAATTAAATATATGATGCATTCATAATAAAGATGATTGACGTGTTTAGCATTGTTTTTTAGAGGCTAAACTCTAAAAGGAAGAACTGATTCTCTGTGGTTCAGGTAAAACCAAGTATTTAACTGGCCTAAAGTATCTGGAGGGGGCAGAAGGTTAGACAGAAAACCAGGCTCCAGTCAGTACAAGTTAAAACAAAAGCTTAAACTTTAAAGTGAAGAGAAATATCTTCACATGCTTCAGTTTGTCTCAGAAGATGAGATGCAGTCGTGCCAAAGCTTGGAAGAGTTAAACTAAAGCTGACTTAGCTGGAAGGAACACGCTTGACCGCGTTTATTTGAACTTCGCTTTGTTATCTGGACTACAAGATGAAACAATGCGTTTTCTCCAAAGAATGTCAGAAATCCAGATAAAAGTATTTATCTCTGATCCGACCTGCTCAGAAACGTCAGAATAGAGCTGGATGGTTACACACACGGCTGTTTCTCAGTCTCCAGTGTTCCCAGGACTTTAAAGTTTTACAGATTAAATACAAACTTTCAAGTGTAATTTATGGGAGATAAACTCTTAAAAGGAAGGGAGGCTGGGAGGGAAGGATAGATGAATGAAATGGCCAGATAAGGAATTGAATTACAAAATAATGTTCTTCTTTTTCCTTTATTCATTCTAAAAAACATTAAAGCTCCAGGTTTTTCCAGCCAGGAACCCTGAGTCCTCATAAAGTCACCCGGCAACAATCACCTTAAAAATCTAATTCCTGAAACCTGTTTGGCTGCGTCGTTATAAACGTTCTGTAATATATTTCACAAGCAGCTTTTTGTTGTCCTTATCGCCTTGATGGCGTTTGTTACCTGGTAGTCGTAGGCGGTGCTGAAGAGGATGTTGTTCGCCGTCGGATGCCACTCGATGATGCCCACCCTGCGGCTGTGACCCTGCAGCTCTTTCCACGGCACCGTCAGGGTCTTCAGGACGCCGTGAGGCGGGATTTCCCAAACTTTCACCTGCACGCACATAAACCACAATAAATAACCGGAGAACCTTTAGCAGAGAGTAAAAAGACTCTGACCCCAGGCAACGTTTATGGATGGCTCTTGCTCTGTCTGCAGGGCTTTGTTCTGGGCCGCCCCGGCTTAACAAGCCAGGCAATAAAATCATCTCCCTACAGTGACATGCTCATATTCCAGGAATGCAGCAACATGTCCTTTCAGTCTCATGGAGGCCTCATTTATAAAAACTAATATCTCCAACACATCACTTAAAAAAACATTGTACACACAGGATTAATTTAAGAAATGTTCATCAACACAAACCTGCTGAATTTCTCCAGTGAGCGTTGCTTTAAACATGCCAGACCCACAGGGGGCAGTGCAGCACAAAGCCAAATCTTTTAGTATTTGGCGATTCGGGTTTTAGAGCCACTTCAGAAACAATTTTTAATACAGAAACCAATTTTTCTATTCAAATGGTTTAGAGATTTTAAATTATGTGACTGACGAGCGTGAACGAGTAAATAAATAGAACATTTATTTAAGACAATTATTTTCCGTCAGTTTATATTTAAGCAAAATATAATATTGTAGATAAAATTCTTTTAGCTCAGTTGGTTTCCCAGATATATGGGTATGATTGGACTAGGCCTGTTCGCGCACCGTGGTGTCCTCGGAGCAGGAGGCGATGCAGTAATCGTTGAAAGGATTCCATTTGATGTCCAGAACATTTCCTCTGTGGCCCGACACTCGAGGGTGGTGAGGGTCCACTTTACCTGGCTGGCAAAACACAAACACACACAAAAACACCCCGTCAGTCTGGAAATGATTGTGATTTACTCTCTTGTGAAGAAAATCAATAATATCCTTGATGGATAAGCAGCAATCAGGAGTCTGAGTGTTTGTGTCCAAAGGTAACAAGAGCTAATAAAGTCCCACAATGCAAAGCACAGAACTGGGCTGATTTCCATGCGAGCCTGTGTAACGTAAACTAATCTGCTCAGCCACTTCCTGCTCCACGATGCTGCAACAGTGTCAGACGTTTTAGCCGTTTCTGATCGTACTTAAATTTCTATTCTGCTAATGAAAGTCATGGGACATCCACACATTGATTGGTTCCAAGCATCTGTTAATGTTTAGATTAGGTTCAGAATCATCTGGTGGCTTTGTAACGTAGAGCTACGTAATATGACAGTCAGTCCTATGGCAGGCGCAGGAACATGAGGATTTTTAAGGATTTTAAAGAGGAGGGTCAGGGGAACCCATATGACTTCTGTCCGCTCCAAAGTTATCTGTTGACACAACAGAGCCCTGTTCTTTAGGCAAGACTTGAACCGATTACGTCTTACCCAAAAGAGTCCGACTCAAGTCTCGGGTCACTTCAGTGATACTTCATGGTTCCATGTAATGTTGGGTTTCAGGTTTTGGGAAGATTTAGCAGAGAAAATCCATTTATGAGCAGGAAAATGATGATTAGCTTGGGCAATCAGTTTCTATGCACCACAAACCTGGAACAAACTTCCAGAAACCTGCAAAATGTCCGAAACACTGAGCTCCTTCAAATCAAAGCTAAAAACTCGCCTGTTTCTTCTGAGTCATAATAAATGGAACATTGATCAGCAAATCTGATGTGTATTGATCATTTTCACTTCACTTCACTTTATTTTGGTAAATTGTCAACACAGGAAACAAAAAGCAACAAACAAA
Source organism: Poecilia formosa (assembly GCF_000485575.1). NCBI lineage: Eukaryota > Metazoa > Chordata > Actinopteri > Cyprinodontiformes > Poeciliidae > Poecilia > Poecilia formosa. Next base: position 51,650 of record NW_006800764.1, on the reverse strand, counting down.
CCCATAATTTACCAGAAAAGGAGGAGGCTGAAGCCAGAGCTTATACTTGCCTACCCTGTTCATGTACCATCAGAAAATATATCTAGATGATGACAAACTGTGATGTTTGTTACTGGTTGCTTAATTGCTGACTGCATGTTGCTTTTATGACTTCATATTTCTATGATGTAAAGGATTTGAACTGCCTTGTTGCTGAAATGTGCTACACAAACTTGATTGATTAAATGAAAAAAAGAAAAGACAGCTGGAATTGGATGAATCTCAATTTGTCAGCCTTCAGTTTTGGTAAATCTGTCCTTGATTGGCTTCGATTATTAATCTTCAAGTCAAATACTGTAAGAAACTAATTTCTGTTCATGAAATTCACAAAAACTGGAATTCCCTCCATCTATGAAAAACAACAAGAGTCATAAGATTCCTGTAATTCTTGGTTTTTGGAGAGATTGCTGCAAAGCCAGAGACTGGATGCCACCGACTGAAACGCTGAGCTCCGATCTGCTATCTGAATCATTTCACACCAAGGTCCAATCTGAAAATATGCAATTTAATTTTTAACGAAATGACCAACTCAAATATGGTGATTTCCCTTTTAAAAATGTTTGATTATTTCACATAGTTGTGGCAATAAAACAAATTTTACACACAAGTTTCTGTTAAACAGAAGAAACACCTGACATCTGTATCGGCCACAGAGAGTCTGATCTGGTTTGCAAAGTTTGATTTGACAAATTAGTTTAAATTCAGAAACAATTCAAAGTCAAAGCAGCTAACCTGTATTCATGACATTTGGTAATAAATGGCCAGTTTTGGATGATGTTACCAAATCCAGCCAGTTTTTCCACAGAAGGCGACCTAACGACGATCCACGTTTTGATTTGTGGATTTTTTCTGTTTGCACCTCCAGAGAAATCCAGACATGTTGACACAGATGTACGGTTTGGTTTGGAGGTAAGCGCAGGTAAAAGAAAAAACTCCTTTCCAACTCTCAAACGTCTGCCAGGTATTTTTTTATTGTAAGCTCCATGCAGCATTGCTCAGATTAATGTCCCTGCAAGGCATTTATTAGACTTCACCAGACCTGACAGATCCAGACACGCAACACGGCTTCCTGCTGCCTCATTCCACATAAATCAGCAAAAATCCTTTTGGCAGAAATGAAAATTTAAAACATTAAGATAATTATGACTGAAAAGCCAGTCAGCCTGATGCACAGGGAAAATGGAGATGGATTCATGGATTCCTGTTTTGACACCAAATCAAAACTTTTTGACATCTCCCTTCATATCAGATCAAACTGAGTCTAAAAATGGTATTCATGTGGGAACAGAGCGTTCCCTGGACCCCAGGCCTGCAGGTAGAGTCAGCCTTCAGACCACCAGTTCATGTGGCTTACATGTTTGTTTCTATCTGCAGACTGATTGCACGCAGCGGTGGGATGGTGAAGAGAGAAAGTTTCCCCTCCTCGAGACACAAGGGAGGGTCGAGAGATGAGATAAGTCATTCCTGAGCTCCTATGCAACCGTGAGCCGTGCCAGGAGGCTGGTGCAAACTCTCAGGAAGAAGGAAAGAAGAGCTCAGCACCATAAATCCCTCTAATCTGGAGATGAACACAAAATTCCCCCAGTCACCTCAGGTTTTTTTTCCTTGATATTTTGTAATAATGAATGATGAATCTTGCTGGGAAAAAAGTGCCAAAGGGGCCACATTCTAACCTGCAAGAACGAGGAGTCGTCGATAAAAATGCTGATCAAATTGATCATAAAATATCTCACCACAAAACGGGGATTTAGTTTATGACTAAAAATTCACACCGTTTTAACTCCATAGCCCTCCAGCTACGACAGGAAACTGTGGAATAAAACCACAGCAAGAAACTTTTATGGTTTTTCCACATTTTTGAGCAGAAATCGATAAATTGTGACACTGAAATGTCACGAGGGGAGGACTAATGTCACACAAAGAGTCTCTTTAAAGCTGTGGTATATAATTTCATAAAAACATTTTTCTTTAAACTGTCACCATGTCATAACGGTACGGTATGAGACCGATAATCCATTATTTAAAGAATAATAAGAATAATGGATCATCGGTATGAGACCAATAATCATTATTTAAAGAATAATGGATTATCGGTATGAGACCAATAATCCATTATTTAAAGAATAATGGATTATCGGTATGAGACCAATAATCCATTATTTAAAGAATCCTTCTCCCAGTGTCATCCAGAAACAACCAGAGTCGGGATTTTTGCCATTTTGGTATTTTTAAAAGACCAAAATGAAAATAATTCACATAAATAAATGACAAAATCAGAAAGATTTTCCAAATCAGTTTCTTTCAATAAAAACCTTATTTTAAATAAACTACAGAATGTGTTTGTGTCTTGTGAATTTTTGGTCAAAATATGTTTGTTCTTGATTCAGTGAAGTTACTTAAAGTAGGAAGAGAATCCAGAAATATTACTCAAGTAAGAGCAGTGACACTTCACAACATTACTCAAGTAAAGGTAATAAGCACAGCACGGTAAAAATGCTAATAAAAGTAATTTTTCATAAAAAGGCAACTTGAGTAAATGCAACCAGTTAAAACCCAACTATCTCCATCCACTCTGCCATAAAGGCCATCTTTCTCGAGTACTTGACTAAAATTTATTCTCAAACAAACCTCAAGCATTTATTGAACGGCTGCATCAATACTGAGATTAAATTAATCGTGTTGGTTGACTTGTACAGATGCCGATCTCACAGATGCTTCCAGCTCTTTCATCTCCGATTTTTATGGACAGTCCTTTGTAATTATTAAACTCGCATCGACTTTGCTCTGGTTCCATTTATTCAGCTCCCATCTGAACAGTTCATGAATTTATAAAGCAGGAGAGGTGCAGCAGTCGTCCCCTCAGTGTCTTCCCTGCTAAATCGGTGCAAACTCACATGGCTGACCGACAGGACCAGGAAGGCTCCGCCCCCGGCGCACTCCGTGATGATGGCAACGAAGCGAGGGTTGACGGCGCAGAAGTGGTTGTCCTGGACGCTGCGTGTGATCGGCACGCCATCGAAGCAGTTCTCCTTAGTGGCAGCTTTCCCGAACACGTGGCGAAACTTGGAGCTGCGGTACTGAGGACGCCATGTCATCTGAGAGGAGGAAGAGGAGGAGGAGGAGGGAGAAACATGGAGGTCAGAGAAGGAGAAACGATGCTACGTCTGCTTCACCGCCACATAAACCACGAGTCTACAAAGACATTCACCACAAATTCAAACATGCTGTTTGTTTGAACTCTTACTAAGAAATTCTGATAATAGATGATGGATAATTTATTGCTTTAAATGGAATTTAGGAAAATACTCAACTCTAAATAAAGGATTCAATTTAACAGAGTTAAATCACTTTTCTGAGTTTGTTTAGTCAATTACATCAGTAAAGAATGAAAATGTTCAGGAGCTGAACAAAAATAAGTACATCTGAGTGATAAATCAGCTTTATTGATTAAATCTTAAAAACATTGGTTTACTATGCATTTACTAAACATGTTAAAAAACAACTAATCAGTTCAGTCAGAGCAATTAGGATGAATAAAGACGCCGTCGGAAATAACAGGTTGACTAGTTGGTAAAACAAACTGCAACAAATTTAAATGGTTCAGAATTTAGAATTAGGAATCCTAAATATAATGTAAAATAAATAAGAAAGCACAGAAATAGACTGACTTATGGGTCAGAACCAAAACCCGATCAAGAATTTTTCCAATATCAGGACCGATACGGATATCGTTTTCATATTACCAAAATATTGCAATACCAATTAAAATGATTTAAAATCATTTAATTTCTTCAACTAATTTTAAATGTAAAATAATCTGAAATATTTAAAAAATATTTTTAAATAAAGTAATTTGAATTACAAATAATTCTAAAAATGTATAAATTTTTGGGTAATCTTTGTTTTACTTCAGATCATCTGTGATCGAACAAATAACTCGGCACTTAAACCATGATGGCAGAAAAAGCCTTCCTGAATCCTGAGGCTCTTTTTAGCCCATTTCCTCGTCTTGCTGGTCGATGCATATGTCGTTACAGAGAGAGATAAGAGGCTGCGGTCCACCGGGACGAGCCTCGGCCAGCCGGCATGTCTGCTCTGCCTCCTGCTGAAGCTCATTACTTATGAATAAAGGGTGGAGGCCGACGTTTACAAGATGCTACAGCTAAAAAAAAACAACAACCTGCAGGAAAAACGGTCAGCACAAGGTGTGATCTCATCACAACTTTCTGTTTCCAGACAGATCCAACATAAAACAATGACCTAATTCTAATGAGTAGCTCGGATGATGATGATGGCCAAATAAATAAAGGTTAGCCTGATGCTGGTGGTGCTGACAGGACGAGTCCAGCTAAAGGAAAAGAGACACAGCCGTGACTTCATGTCTCAGTTTACGCTTCCAACCTCTCACCTCTTGGCCATAGGGCGTCAAAACGAGCTAACCGCTAACGCTGTGCCTCCATACCTGACAGAGAGCTGCACAAGAACGCTCTTCAACACAACCTGACCGGCAGCGCCGACAAACATAAAACAGCAGCAAACATTTTTGATCTCATGAGAGTTATTAATCTGGCTTGGTTTTATAAAAGAAAAGCTTAAGTAACATTATTATCACATTTAGTTTGATCCAAAAGTCTAAAATAATCTCTTTTCTCTACATTTTGGTAATCTTGTAATCCTCTGAAGTTGTTCTGATGGATTCTTCTCCAGGTCTTTCTGAGATCTTTTCCTTTAATTCAGGCGTGAAATGGCTGCTGAGCTCAACGGATGAGCAGCTGTTGTGTTGACAGAATGAAATTAAATTGTTAAAAGTGATCCACGTCTTTGTTTTTGATGGGTGTGGCGTCTCTGTTCCCCTCGGCATGCACAGCACTGGAATACAAACAGCTTTCAGCTTGTACAGATGCTGATCTGAGAGCTTTGACCTTTTTTTAATTGCAGAAATACAGACAATTTGGCAAGAAAATCCTCATTATTTAAAATAGTAAATGCACAGAAATGAAGCTTACTGTCTAACAGATGAGTTAAAGCAGACCGATCCATCAACCAAATAGACATATAGATGGAATAACTGAATGGATGACCAGATGGATGGATGGAAGGAAGGATAAACAACCAGGTGGATGGATGAACAGATAAATGGATGGATGAACAGACAAACAACCAAATTCTGTCCATCCAACCGTTGGACGGAGTGAATAAGGGAAACCTCTACAGAAATCCTTCATCATCTTATGTAAACGTATGGAGCTTCATTAGCCTATAATCTGCTGTAAACAGATTAACTAGATTATTAATCAATAAAGTAACAACTTCAACTCAACTTTGGAGGATAAAAGAAAATATCAGGCAGAAAAATCATGAAAGGATCAAACATTTCCACCTGCTGCACTCCAGCCCAACTAACAAACCCTGAATCAACACTGAAGCTAAGCTAACCATTTAGCATCTCTGGTGTCTGTTCTGGACGGCTCCATCTGATGATCCGTGTCAGATAAACGCTCAGCTTGCTGCTTCGGGTCAGATCTGCTCTAATCAGCAGTCATGTCCTGCTGAGGCTTACAGCAGCAGCAGCTGATCGTAATCAGCCCATTGGCAGCTGCAGGTCCACGGCGGCCTGCTGACGACCCAAACGCCGTCCTGCCTATTTATACACCGACGTCTTGCTGATCAAACGCCGGCGAGGCGCGCTCGGTGACAGCAGGAAATTTGTTTTATTCCCAAGAGTTTCTCTGAAGAAACGGAGACGCCGTCCGTTCTGCCGGAGGAAAATGTATTTTAGTCGTAAAAAAACCACAGCATGCAGTCGTAAAACTGAACTGAAAACCCAGATTGGATTTACAGAATGGTGCAAAAATATTTTAAAACAAACTGATTTTACCGAAACGTTCCTAAAATCTGTGAAAGAGGTCTCCATCGGGATTTCTTCAGGACTTACAATCATTTTCCAGACTTGGTTAATAAAGTACAGGCGTAAAGAAAGGACATCTGCAGAATATCATCTCTGCTGCCTGGATATCGAGCTGTTAGCATGTTAGCATGACGGTTGTCTTATGGCAACAGTCTTCAGTCAGAGGCTTCTTGAGATTCACTGCAACACTGACTGTTACTGGAGATCCTTCATGCCCTTAGCATCACCATCTATGGCGACTGAATTTAATTTCCTTTTTGGGTAAATAAAGAGTCTTTGAATTGAATCAAGTCTCTACTTTCATCTGCCTCAGAAAAAGAACATTGTTCTAGAAGTTTTGACAAACCTAAACAGGGTTTCTGTAATCTTGAACTCAAGCTAAATTAGCTAAATGAGGATCTGAGATGTTTTTGGTTTTTTTACCGTCTTTCCTCTGATCTTGGACTAAACTTTATGGGACTTTCACACCCAGAAAGCTCATCAACCAGGAGCCATGAAATGTTTCTCCTCTTGTAAATAAATCTTCCTTAAAGTCATTGCTGATGTCATTCCATCTAGAACAAAATGCAGTAAATGGACAAAACTATTTAATTTAAAAATACGTCATTAATCCCAATTAAATAGCAGCTCCAGCTTCTATAATGGTGCTCAGGGTTGATGACCAAACTCCTAACATACTGCCTGTTCAAAGTAATGACTCAGCACTATAAAGCAGCTGTACGTACTCACCTCTGCCTCACCTACAGATTTAAATATGACTGTAAGTCACATTGGCCGACACTCCTCTCTCTACCTGTCTAGACTACTGCTGGACTTTTTCTATTCTGGTCTGTCGCAGATCTGGAAGTACAATCCAAACCTTTAAAGCCAAAGTCCAAACAGCATCAATCCGTCAATACAGCAGGAAACGACACTCGTGACAGGAGCCATGTTACGATGCCGTATTAGGGCCGTTGGAGACAAACAAGAGGAGAAAACGTACTAATTTTTCTAGAATAAAGCAAGGACAAAAAAACCCAAGAGTTTTAACAGTTGAAAATTTGCTAGAAAAATCAGTTTGAAGTTAAACTAAGATTTGAGCGAAAAAAAATAAAAATTGGAAAACTCAGATTTTATAGAAAGTATTTTCTCAAAAAAAATTTCATATTTTTTTCTCAAAAGTTTTTGACGTTTCAAACTCAAATTTCCAAGTTTTTTTCTCAAAGAATTTCTGAGACGAACCTGAAAATGATTTTTTTTCTAGCAAACCGACGGCTTCAAACTCAGACATTTACACATTTTTTGCTAAAAAATTTAAGATAGTTTTTTTTCTCGCACCTTTTTTAATTTTCAAACTAATGATCTAGAAAAAAGACATTTCTGAGATTAATCTCAAAATAAAAATTTTTTCTAGCACATTTTTGACTTTTTGAATTCATATTTCCATGAATAATCTCAAAATTCCTGAGATTAACCTTGTAAATTTTCAACTTTTCAAAATCAGAAATCTCCTCGTTTCTCTGGAAAACTTAGAGATTAATCTCAAAATCTTCGGAATTTTTCTAGCAAATTTCAAACTTTTCAAGCTCACAAACTTCCTTGTTTTTTTCCTCAGTTTTCCCAAGTTTTTGGCAGAAATGTTCAAGGCTGTGCCTCTCCTGACTGGAGGTGGGATGTTTTCCCAACTCTCAGGCTGAAATCCAAGACGAGGAATGCACAGGTGTGAACGCATGTCGTGGCATATCTGCACACAGGTATGAATGGCTGCCGCTGCCTGATGTCGTCCACACCTGACAGCTTACAAACTGAGCGGTAATAGGATAACAGGCGATAATCCCAGGCTGCTTCATTACAGCAGGGAACACGTTTGAGGGGATGAGACGGGATAAACGTCTGCATGTACCTGACAGAAAACATCTTAAAGCTCAGTCATGCACAAAACAAACGCAGAAATCCCACTTTCTGTTTCAATAAAACCCTGGAAACGCAGATTAACTCCACGCTCAGGCTTCCTGTATTTATGCTCCATTTCTTCAGGTTGGCTCATGACAAATTTTATTCTGGCTGTTTTACTGCAGAGTGATTTAATGATGAGACAAAGCCGGGTAATGATTAGCGAGCGCAGCCGTCTGCTGGACAGGGCGTGGAGCATCTGAGTGGGCGCACAGCAGGGAACAAACTTCCTGGTTTCAAGCTTTGATTTAAGTTCGATTAACACATCTCCACCTTTTCAACACGTTTTAACCCTCATCCACCATCTGCAAACATCTGTTTTCAGGAAACTGAGAACATTTTTAAATTGCTCCACTTCTCTTATCCAACTCAAAGAAACACGCCTATGAATGTTTGAAATCGCCAGTGACTGTTTTACTCCCAGCAGCTTGTAGCACAGTAGCGACTCGTTATTCACGTCCTGAGTGACGTGGAAATCGGCCCACTCAACGTTAGCACCATGTTTGACCAACACTTCACGGGGAAGAGAATCTCATTTTTTACAAGAGTTTTAGGGCCCAGTTAAGAAAAGATAATTAAATTATGACAATAAAATCATAATTCATGAATAAATATGAAAATAAAGTTGTAATAATACAAGAACAGAGTTATAAAAATACGATGATAAAGCTGTATGACAGTAAGTTGAAACGTAAAAGAATAAAGTCGTTATTCTACAAGATGAAGTCATAATACCAGACAAATCGTGATTATACATGGAAATTAGTTGCAATATTGCAAGAATAAAGTATCAAAGTAAGTCAAAATAAGACGCGTCAGATATTAACTGTCAAAGATTTCTTTCTTGTATTTTTATGTCTTTCTTCTGGTAACATTGCTTCTTTGTCATTACTTTCACAATATCACCATTTTTCTGTAATGTAAAAAAATATTTAAATCTTTGCCTTATTTGGTCATATTTCTTAACTTATTCAAATATTAGAACAAAATGCTTTTCTATTTCTGATGGAACAAAAGATCTGCCTTTCTGGGAGTCTAAAGATGACTTAGTTGGGCTGTCTGCTCTGGTACAGCCTGCAGTCAGCTACTTGCAATTGTAATCTTTTAGTTTAGCTGACCTGTAGTGCTCAGCAACATGTGGAGGAGGAGCAGCCCTACATATGAAAACTTCAGTGACAGCTGGACTTTCTGTGACATTGAAATCAGAGCTAAATTAAAATAAATTTTTTGCAAATCAGAAAGCAGGAATCTTCAGGAATCAGATGCGTTGTGATTGGGATTAAAAAAATAAATCAAATTAATTAACGAAGGAGAGCGAGGATTTAGAAATCATTCACAAACTGTCGTTTTCTGGATTTTACGCAACGGCTCAACTAACAAGATAAAGAACCAAATATTAAAAAACAAACCTTCAACAAAAACAGGTTTTCATCATTTTCCACAAATAATATCTCAAAAGAAAAGGTATACACCATCTTTCTGCAAAAGTTGCATGCTTCTCTTTATTTTAAAGCTGAAAAATGAAACATTTATCTTTTTTTAACAGGTCAGATAGCAGCAATTCTAAACGTGTTTTATTCAGCAAGACTGAAGGTATAAACGTCTCTGGATCTTAAAGGTCTGAAGTGCAGATCATGAGTTCACTCCTCCATTAGCCGTCTCTGCACAAGCTTTCAGGCCATTAGCTGCTGAATCTCATCACTGATGTTTATGAAAGCGATTCCACTGAAGCTGCTTTACCGCAAGTCGACAAGACGTGAAAAAAAAAAAAAAAACTCAGACACCCGACAACAGATGGAGGCGAGTTGGAGAAATTAGCCAATTCTTGACCACGAAAAAATGACAGCAGTTCAAACCAGGGATGCACCGATTTCAGTTTTCTGGCTGATTGCTGATCACAAATCTTTAAAAAGCCGATTTTGGTCAATAACGACTTTTTTTATTGCTAAACATAGCAGGAAAGTTGCTGAGTTGTTAACAGCCGGGTCAAACATGAACTGATGGGCCGGTCCATCAGTCAAACCTCCCAAACAGGCAGAGCAGAAGAGGATCTTTGCTGAGGTAGATAAGATCTGCTTCATCTGTAAGAATCGGCCAATCAACAATCTCCTAAAGAAATCTGCGCCGATAAATCAGCTGGCTGATAAATCGGTGCACACCTCGTCCAAACCACCGCCTGCATTTTGAACACTGCAAAAACACAAAATTACAGCAAGTAACTTTAGTTCAGCTTCTAGCGCAAATATCTTAGTACACTTAAAATTAACTTACAAACCTTTCAGCAACATATGAACTTGTTTTAAGCCAATAATTCATTAAAACTGATGAAGTACTAGATCAGTTGGCAGATTATTTAACATCTGACAATTTTCCCATGTTAAGTGAAATAATCTGTCACTTTTTCATCAGTATTAAGGAATTAATGACTTAAGTTCCTATATCTTGCTGAAAAGTTACTTGTAATTCAGTCTGATTTTATTTCAAATTTACCAAGATATCTGCAGTGGAAACTAGACCAAAATGTGTTTTTGCAGTGAAGCAAACACCCACAGACTTTATCAAGTTGTTTGATCGTGAGCTCATTTACTCTGCTCTTCATATTAACACTGTTTAGTCATAAAAATCAGAAAACAAAAGTTAAATCTAAAAAAATAAAGAAAAACGAAGCCTTCAGCTCATTTCAGACATGCTCTAAAGTTTGAATCCTGAGGGAAAATAAATAAAAACTGAGACTCAGGCTGAAAAGGTCTGAAGAGTGAAAGATGAATGTCCTGCAGGACTCACCCTGCTGAGCGAGTCGTCAGCGTCCGGAGAAGCAGCGGCGCGTCCTGAGGTCAGAAAAACTCACTCCGGTTGTCCAAACAGCAAAATCAAAAAAAAAACAAAACGGCTGGCAGCGGCTCGGCTAACGGATCGACGCTGCTGCCAAAAACTCAGACTCTCCAGTCCAAACTCCTCCGTTAGTCCGGGTTAAAACCAGGAGAGAAGGTCAGTGTGTGTGTGTGTGGGTGTGTGTGTGTGCAGCGGGAGGCAGAGTGCATGTGTGAACAAGCAAAGGGAGTGAGCAGGATATGTACACTCCCAGAGAGGGAGGCGACTGAGAGGAGCAGCAGGTAATCACACTCAGTCACTCCGCCGCAGAGTTTACTCAACCATTTACCTAATCAGAGAGAGAGAGAGAGGGGAGGGAGAGAGAGAGAGAAAGAGAGACAGAGAGAGAGAGAGATAAATTGAGAAAAAAGAGAGGAAAGAAAAGAGAAAAAAGAAAGAGGCAGACACTCCCTCTTTGCTCTTGTTGCGCAAAAATCAAACATTCCTTTGTATGAAACATGTGACTAAAAAACAGATATTTCATCTCTTTGGGTTCAGATGTTAAAAAGGTAAAAAAAATTTGAAACTTTTGTTTTGCTAAAATATTCAAACCCCCTTTATCTTTTCTGCATTAGTTATATCTAGGCTGAAGCGATTCATCGCAGGGCTGGCCAAAGCCTCTTTGAGGCCCTTAGCCGATTTTCATTTGGGGCCCCCCACACCAACATAACATACCCATTAGCATTAGCATAATTTATAATTAGCTTACACCGTACAAGTGTTATTGCAGTTCATTATAACCTTACTGGAGTAGCTAACAAAATATATATTTTTTCCTTGCCCTCTGTGTCAGCTAAGCAATACAGAGACCTGTTGCCATAGCAACTGACTGACAACAGCTCCACTAGCGCATCAGGATTCAACACCAACAACAACAACAAAACACGGAAACATTTCCCACACAAAGAGCAGAACATTCAGTCGGTTACAGTTTTCTGTTTTCAGGCTTGATGTTTATGACATAGATGATCGTCTGAACACAGCAGGTGGTCGATTAGTTATCTGAACTCCTGCTCTACAGATGATCTGTCAGAGTCGGAGTCAGAGAGGTCGACTAAAAAAAAAACAACAAAAAAAACAAACTGAATTCTGCAGCACATCTACATGCTAAGGTTGTCAAAGTCAAGCTAGCATAACTGACCCACTTCCCTCACCATTTTTAAAACTAAAACCGTTTCCTGGTCTTATCTACTTGTCACAGAGTTGACCATTAGCAGCAAAGCACTCGGTCCCTTTTCCTATTATACAATCAACAATACATTTAAGATTTAGCGCGCCACGTTGATAGCTTAACAGCTAAAAGCAGTAGCAGTTGGTGGCGGCTAGCGGCTTTTGCTCTCCAGCAGAGAAATCAGGGCGGGACCTTGCATGTGTGACTTCACGCTGCGACATGTTAATTCCACCTTTTTAACTCTTTGTTTCAGTCCAGATCGACTTGTTCAGTCTGAATCCAGGCTTCAGAGAGGCTACAGTAAGAGGTTAACTAAAAGGTTTGCAGAATCTGAAAAATCTCCTGCAGCATTTCCAGACAGATCACCTCGGATATAAAAGTAAATAACTGTAAACGTGAACATCTGTGTTCAGTTTCAGCCTGTTTGTTTCTCATGTCCTGAGGGAACATCTGTAAACTTCTGTCAGGGACTCGTTTGGTGAAAAGTCTCCCAGATCACGTTTCCATCTGCAAGATAAACTTGTAAACAAATCCTCATACTGTCGCCTTCCAGCTACCAACAAACAGAGCTGAAAATAATAATGACTGAAAGGCTGTGAAAAAAACTCCTTAGACTTTGTGTTTTCTGCATCATTAGATGGATCAAAATATGAATTTAAGTGGAAATGTTTGGTACTTTAAGGATGAAAAGGACAATAATTCATACAAGTAAAAAATAACAGTTTCTTTCAATAAAAAAAAAAAACTTATGACACTAACCGACACTGCGGGTGTGTGTCTGCTGAAACTTTGGTTAAAACATGTTTCATTCGTTGGGTAAAAAAAAAGAAAAAAAAAAAAAAAAAGAAATTTTACTAAGAGTAAAAATACTTCATAATAAAATTACTCAAAAGTAAAAAGCACAGTTTTCCAAAACAATTAAGCCGAAGCCGATCTGGGCCTGTGTTGGCGTGCAGGAGGTCACGTTTGTGCCGCAGCGATCATTGATCCCCTCGTTAGGCCAGCATGTCAACATCCAGCTCTTCCACTCGTATCGACCTGGTTAGCCGCTAAAGCTAATGCGCCGTTACATAACGGGTCCGTTCGCTTTGGCGCGACGGCTGCAGCTGGGAATGTGAAAATAAGAAGCAAGTCTGTCAAACAATGCAGCTGCTTTAGTTTTGATAAAATATTTCTGCATTTTATCATAAAGTAAAAAACTATCAGAGAAAAGATGGTTTTATTTGGACTTTATTTGGTACCGGGACTTTTGCACAGAATAAATGTTTGAGGTTGTGAAACAAAGTGGAAAAGCAGCTAACGCTAAATATCAATGAAGTTTAGGCCAATAAGCAATAAATAAAAATGATAAATTAAATGAGATCAATAACTCCCATTTGCATGATTTATCTTTTCTCTTTTTCTACCAAAAACTGGATGATAAAACTTAAGTCTGATGTTTTGGTTTCAACCAGACTTTTTCTTGAAGGACAATTTAATTTACAGAGACTTCATAATTCACTTTATTTTATTTTTTGTTTATTTTAAATTATTAAAATGTCTTCCGGTTCCAGGGTTAAATGTTCATTACAATTTTAAGCTTATTGGTCTCTGGAAGGGCATACTAGCATTATTATGTCATTACCATATTGTTGCATGAAAATGGTCTCAAAAACAACAATATTACCGTTTATTGGAAATACATCATCTGGGGCAAATTATCGTCCAGGAACATTTGTTATCATGCCAGGCCAAATGAAGATCGCTAAACGTTTTGACCCAACAGAAGCGGCCAAGTCCTCCGGATGCATCATTCAGCTCTGCAGAGGCCTGGGAACCAACTATTCATATAAAGCAGACCCATTATGCAAAATTCACATTTTACACATTTTTATGTTTCCATTTGGGTCTGAACTGTTTCTGAATAGAGGCAAGATGCTTTAAAACAAACCAATAAGTTCATGTTTTTTGGTGTCTGGAAAATGAGTTGATTCAAAAACATCCTGGTTGTTCAGTCACGTTGCACCGTAACCTAGCAACCCCAGCCATGCCAGTTGCCTAGCAACTCGAATGGCATTCCAGGATGTTTGGGCGGCTGGATTTACTTCTGTATGCGCTGTACAATGGCTGCTGGAAAAGACAAGTGTTTTGTTGTTGACTCACTATCCAGAAACCATTTTCTGCATTCTGGTTGGTTGTGCAGGAGGCTCCACGTCTGCTTTTCAAAGATGTACAGTTGTGTAAATGCACATCTGTTTGCAGCCATTTTCATGCCGCGTGTGAATGTTGAGTGGCCAGCAGCAGCTTACATGGATTTAAAGTGACAAGACGTCCTAAAACAGCTCAACTAAGACAGAACTGAGGAGACTGAAATCTCATTATCTAAGAATATTTTATGGAAAAACTGTAATGAACATGATTCAGGATGATAACCCAGTGATTGGCTTGATCTAGAAGCTCTAATAGAAACAGAACATTTTATGTTTGTAGTTGCATTCATGAACAAAATGAAGTAAATTAAATTTTTTCCCAGTTCAGTCTCATTATATTGAACATTTCTGTCCTGGTGTACCTTAAAATAATTTACATTTCTATCCTCTTGAAATGCAATAAATGCCAAACCGATTAGTCTATACCCGGCCATGTTCTGACAGGTTCTGATCCAGTACATGCACTGCGGTGCCAACTCAGCTTCCATTTCACATTTATGCCTCAGTGTTTGCAAACAACATGCGGCCTAGCAACGCCGCCGCCTCATTCCCACCCAGCTGCCGTCAGCACAGCAAACTGAGGCCGAGTTGCATCAGGAGCTTCACAGAAATACACACACGCTGCAAAAACGGAAGAAAACAAGAGCATGCAAGCTGGAAATAATGACAAATTTCACAAAAAAACAATCAAAGTCCATCAGCCATAAAGCATCTCTGAGATAAGACAGAAGATGGCCTCCACTATCAGTTTGGCTCATTTTTAAAATCACAACATCCAATAAACACGCCGAGCTTTCAACCAGGAAACAGAGGCGTTAAGTCAAAGGTTCAAATAAATAAACACTCTTATCCGAGCAGACAGGAATTTATGGCTCTTTTGTTGCTTTCATGCAGGTCCAGAACCAGAACCAGAACTGTACTGGGTACCATTACCAATGAAAACGGGTCAGGAGTCCCATAAGCTTCCAACTATTGATGAGACATTCACAAATGATTTGATTCCTTTGAACAGTTCTTTTCTGTGACAAACAGGACAGAATACGATTCTGTTCAATTTAATTAAAAAGGTAACACTTTGCAACAAGGCTCCTCTATTAGGTGGCTACTAAACAGTTTGTAGATATGTTAATTCATCTATAAGCACTTTGCAAGTCATAAATAACTGCTTATTATGCATTAATTAAGGGTGAAAATGAGACTAAATGCTAAAACAAATTATTGTGCTTACAAATGAAATGTTTAGTACAACAACTTCAAATTAAAATACAGATTTGGCTAATTTGGTAGCCTTAACGCAAAATAAACGCTTACGAGTGATTTAGACATGAATTCATTTATTAACTATTCATCCTTAAGGAGAGACTTATTGGTACTAATTTAAATTAATTTAACAGGTGAATAAATAAAATAAGTACAAAAATCACCCCTGCTCATTTTGTTGTCATGCGTCATGGTGGCTCTGTGCGCTCCTTCTTGCTTTTTGGTTGTTTATAGTTCTACCATTAGTGTCTTATTTGTTACATTAAGAGCAGAAGAGATTTTTAAGCAACTTTAATTTCTTTTTTCTTCTACGGTTTGTTAAATTTTTATAAATAGCACTTAAACGAACAGAACCCCCCCACGGGGATGTGGTGATTTTTCATTTTATTTCACATTCTGTTGCAATAATGTATCTGTCGGTCAATGTGGCATCTTGAATTTTGCTACAATATCAGGTTTTTGTAAAGGTTTTCCATGTAAATATCTTGTTAGTGAGACATCTTAAAATTTCATTATTTTCCTTTAGGATACAACAAACTTGGGAGCAAAATGGAAACACAAAACAGGTCAAACGTGGAGTTTCCATCCCTTCTAAGATGAACAGAAGCTTTCCAGAAAAAAGGAGAAAAAAAAATTCTATTTGGACTATTTGAGTCATTTTCACAGGGTAAATAAAGGGCCGTTTTCATGCAGTCTTTACACAAACGCGCAGTAATCAGTTGATTTTTAATCAGTTTTTTGCACCAAAGAGTTAAGAACGTATAAGCATGTTTTCACTGAGGCTCTTTAAATGTATTTGCAACTTAAAATTGACAATTTATTTACTCATTTATTGCTAGGAATGTAATACTTTAGGAAATCTTTAGATGTCTTTTTTCTGATGGAACATACTTGGAACATTTTTTTCTTAATGCAGATTTAAAATAAGACGATATTACAAATAAAATGGTTTGATCCTGGAGACTCGGCTCTCTTCTCTGGGTGAAAGCAGGATGGAGATTTTGACGGCGTCCTTCAGTCTTGGCCGTGTTTTGACTGGGCAGCACCTGGTTTCCCCTCGAGGCCGTCGGGTTTCAGCTCTGCTTCTCCTTTTGTTCTGCACGCGCTCTGCGGTCCGACAGCGCAAACAACGCTCCGCAGTTCAAATATACGTTTATCTGAGCAGGTGCAGCAGTCAGCAGGTGAAGCTGCTGCAGTTTACGCAGGAAGCTCCATGAAAAACGTGAATTTTACGAGGTGCACAGAGTTTTTCCTAACTTGACGTTACTGAGAGTTTTGCAGGGCAGCGAGTTTTTTTCTGCTTAACATACATTTGCATGGTTTTACCTGCGTTGTGGTTTTATTGCACCACTGTGCAAATCAGGAGCCGCACCTGTCCAGAAGCAAACAACAGCACAAACCTGATCAGAGGACATGGAAAACGTGTGATTTATTCTGACGGCTTACATAAACAGCCACCTAACCTCCAGGTTATTAAATCATTTACACGTTCTGATCAGTTCTGGGAAAGTTTTGTGGACATTATGTCATAATGTTAAAAGTTCCCAAACCGAGGTGCGAGTCCCGCCTGGAGGGGATCAAGGCTCATTTCTTTTGTTTCCCCTCCAGGCAAAACAGATGTATTGTAATATTTTCATATGGTTATAATAAATAGTTATTTGCATTTTCTCAAAATCAACATGTAGAGGGTGATTAAAAATAAGGAAAGAAGTCAAAGGGGCAAACACTTTCTGAAATTATTCGCTTTAGGAACAGGAAAGGTTAAAGAGTTACGTTTTCAGAGCATCTAGTATAAAAATACTTCTACTTATCAAATATCAGTTTCAGGATTTTGTAAGGTGAGAAAATGTGTCCGGTGGTTGTAATTAGTCCAAATGTTTTCATCTCTTCATTAAAAAAGGCAAAAAAAACAACAGAGGAAAGTAAAACGCATTTAGAAGATTATTTCCCCCTCAAGAAACTAATTGAGCAAGTAGGTGTTAGGGAAAGTTGCATTTAAATTTTTTTTACAAAGTTTCATCAAATTTATGGTTGAGGTCAGAAGGTTATGCTTTCATGATCCGTTTTTCCTTTTTAACTGGACAAATTTAGCTAAATTTCCTCTAAATCTGAACAAAACAGAACAAATTTCCCCTGAAACAAAAGAGGAAATCTGAGATCAGTTGCAACACAAACCAAGAAGAAGAAAAAAAGACACAATAGCAAAAATATTTTGATGAAATATGTTCAGCCGTATTGAGCAAGCCTGCACACGAAAAACTAAGAGATCATCACTTCTTCATGAATTACAACATCAGAAACCAGAAACTAAATCTACGCATGACTCAAGAGACTGAAACCGTTTTGCTCCAGTCGCGTAAAACCTAAAAACAGGTCAGTTATCACGTGTAAAAATCTGTTTCCGACACACAAACCAGCTGGATGGGAACACCGCTGCTTGTAAAATATGTTTAGGTTTTAGGAGGAAGCAGACGGACAAACTCTGGTTAACTTTCTGCTCCTCCACCGTTCACTGAAGCAAGTCGAGATGCAAATCCGTAGACATGATTGTAGCAGAGCAGCTGATCAGACACTTAATGGTCAAAATATTTCATGATATGGACGTTTAAAAACAAATGCTTAAGTGTTGATCTCACCCTCAGCTTACATTCAACATGACTCACATGTCTGCGTGTCCGTGCAGCACACTTTGTTCCTTCACGTTTGATTCATTTCCTTTGAAACGCGTTCCTGTTCTTCATCATCATCATCACACCTTCACCCACCTGATTACATCAACTGTGTCAGCCAATAAACCCAAACACCAGAGGAGACTTTAAAAAGTCCAAACGAGTCGCAGACCAGAGCCAGAAATCGACTCGACACCCTTAAAGCTGAAACACGGTTTCAGGCCAAACGGGAACGGAAAGGAAAGCAGCATTTTACCAACATAAAGCACCAAAACACACATCTGCATCTGAACAGATCAACAAGCTACGATATGTCAAAAATTATTCATTTATCGTTATTGCACAAGAAAAGAGTGAAATTTTAAAACATCAACTCTCGAAGGAACTGCATTAGATTATGACGGCTTCAGTTATTTCAGATGGAAACTAAAGAAATCTGGAAGTAGTGATGACCTCTGACCTGAACCTTCAGAGCCACATAAAGACAGTTACAAAGTCGGCCTTCTGTCACCTGAAGAGCATTTCCAGGATTAGAGGTTCAGTGTCCCAACAAGACAGGAACTCATCCAGGGTTTATCTTTGAATATTCCACACTAACCGAGCTTCCTTTACAAATGTGTGGAAATCTTTGTCAGGATTCAAAGAAAAGCAGAAAATCTCACAAATCCAGTGTTTTCATTAAATAAGAAACAAAGTCATGTGAATAATTCTGCTCACACAGATGTAAACCGTTTTTTCAGCGCTCAAATATGGTCAGCGGATGTTTTACTTGGGCTTTGGAGCATCAAGCTCCGCCTTCTTGGTAGCGGCTACGTCTGCAGTGTTTTGGGGAAACTAACCTGTTTTTACAAGACAGCTATGGATTCAATGCATTCAAATGACTCAGAACTGGTGTGTCTTTCCAATGTGTGCAGCTGGTGAAGCGAAAGAATTAATCAAACCATCATCCTCCAACTACTTCCTGTTGTCTTCGTGAGCAGCAACATCCGGCTGTTGAGCGCGTGACTTGTGAAATGTGGAAGAAAGTGTCAACTGGAGATTTGCAAAATAAACCAATTTTCATACGACCAAAAACCCTCATACCAGCGCCAGAACCTTTTGTTGAAAAATGAGTTTTTTTTCCCTTTTTAGTCTCCATTAAGCACTTATTTTTCAAAATGTCAAATTCCACAATTATCTGGCCAATGGAAACACAGCTACTGTTGTCACAGGTCTGTGTTGTAAAAAAAAAAAAACAACAACAACAAAAAGACATGATCCAAACGCTGCTGCTGGCATTCTGACTAAAACCAGGAAGGTAGAGAACATCAACCAGCTCTACATCGCCCAGCAGCTTTCAGCTTCTATGCACCACAAATCTGGAACAAACTTCCTGAAAACTGAAAACCAGCCGAAACCCTGAGTTCCTTTAAATCAAGGCTAAAACCCCACCTGGTTAGAGTTGATTTTAAAACATAAATCGATCAATACATTTGATGCGTCTTTGCTTCATGATGGTTCTGGATAAAATGTAAATGTTTGCTTGTTTCATAATTGGTTATGATTTTTTTTGTTTATGGTGTGAAACACTTTGAACTGCTTTGTTCCTGAAATTTTCTATACAAACACATTTAACTTAAAAAAAAAAAAAAACACGAGACAAAAACCCATCATCACCTTTCCTTCCTTTTCTCTGCCTGCTCATCTTCTGCGTTTTCAGTTTGTAAAATCTCCCATTTAGCCCAAAATGTTCTACTTGAAGTACATTTTTAAATGCATTTTCTCCATTTTGCTGTTTTATGATCTCAAATGCCCTGATGTGTAAAGAAAACAAAACAAAAACCAAGCCATCATCACCTTTTCTCAAATTGCAACAGCCGAAACCAAAAGCAAAATCTATGCATGAGTCAAGAGTCTTCCGCTCATACAGATCAGAAATTTCTACGTTTTTCTGCAGAAGTCCAGACCTGGAAACATTTGGGGGATGACGATGAGTAGAAATGTGTTTTCAACCAACCCATCATTGCTTAGGAATGCTGCTGTAACAAAACGTTTTGGCTTCAGGAGGAAGCAGACGGACGGACGCGTCGTCAGAGTTTCTGCTGCTGTGATGTCGGAAGTTACCGTTAAAGTCGCCGTTTATGAATGCAGAAACAGGATCTATGTAAACAAGATCTAGGGTAGAAATGGATAAAATAAAAAAATTAGAATAAACTCAAACATTTATTCTGAGTTTCCGTCTGTAAAGTTAGTGAAAAATAGAACAGCAATAATTTGCGTTATATACATGTCTAGTTTTTTTCAGACTAAATATTAAATATTTGGCAGACTAAATATTTAGTTTGAATGCTAATTTGGTTTGAAGCAATACATTTCATGGGGATGCTAACTAATTAGCTCCAAACTAAAATAGCAAGAAAGCTAAATATTTAGTTTCAGACTATTTGAGGTTAGATGTGTGTAAATCTGACCCAGATAGACTAATATACATTATTTTGTTGTCAATAATTTCTTATGTGGTGTGCAGAATAAACCAAGCTAAGCAGAAAAGCTTGCAGTAAGATTCTCCAGATCGTGTCACTTCTTTGCTCCAGAGAGAGGAGAACAACGGCTGGGTTTCCGTAATCTCGAGTTAATCACGTCTGCATAAAGCTGCTCCCCTGACAGCGACGGCTCTGCAGAAGACGATAAAAATATCCAGCATCAAAGAACCAGGAGAAGAAAAAGGTATAAAAAAAAATAGATGCAGCTGCAGGAAGGAATTAGGTCTGTGGGTCTAAATTTAGCTCAGCCATTTTTACTGCAGAAATAAGCAGCTCCAACATATGCATGATAAATGACAGAAAACCTGATGAATTAGTAATAATCCAGAGTTTCTCCCGCTGGCCTAAAACGATATCAGCTGGTCATAAGTAGCTACTGTAGTCAAGGTGAGGAACTGGAGGGGATTAGCTTAGCTTTTATATAAACAGCACAGCCTCGCCGCCATCAGATCGCTCCCAGTATTTAACCGCATCAACATGCAGAGACTTCCACACATTGGCTTATTTCAGGCCTCCGCAAAAACAAAATCAGATCCAATGAAGCAAAATCAGCTAAATAACACGAACCATTAACATCCCCTCTGCCCATTATTCACCTAAAAACAAAATCCTACCAGGTAATTTGGTCGAGTTTCAACTGAAAATATCCTAGTCGACTTCAAATAAGACAAACCTTTTCATTAAGATACAAGATCTTGTTCCAAATATGAAATATTTTCATTGCGCATCTTAAAACAGCAAAAATTTCCACATAACTTTATATTTTGGCCGGTCTGGTGATGCCATT
This sequence comes from Poecilia formosa, assembly GCF_000485575.1. NCBI lineage: Eukaryota > Metazoa > Chordata > Actinopteri > Cyprinodontiformes > Poeciliidae > Poecilia > Poecilia formosa. Next base: position 30,302 of record NW_006800764.1, on the reverse strand, counting down.
TTTAAATATGAAATGATTATTGTTTTGATCAGTTATTGAGTCTTTAAGTAGATTTTTTACCAAATACTTTTTTTTTTTTGAGTGATTTCTTGGACAGCTACTTTTTACTTTTACTTGAGTAAATTTTTTGGTCACTCTATCCACCTCCAGCAATGGATAAATGTAAATGTTTCCTTTCTGATACAAGAAATATGAAACTTTTTACATTATTTTCTTTTTTGGCTCTCGTTCTGCTCATGTAGCTTCCAGCATCTTTCATAGACACCATGTCATTTTATGAGGCCATAAATTAGAGAAGCTAGACAGCAGAGTTTAATTAAAGTATTAAAGTGAAGCTTTTTTTAGCAGCAGAGTCGCAGTGTTACCAAAATAAACTTCTGATTTTAACCCATTCCTCTGGGTCGGTCTGTTAACAGGAACATAAAACCTGTGAAACTTTTCTGATCAGTTTCTGAATTTCTGCAGAAAATAAAAAAACCCACCAGAGTCCAGCAGGACCGGTCCAACATTTGGTCTGAGGGTTTTTCAGGAGTCGTCGCTGCAGGTAAACAATCAATAAGTTAAAACCACAGTGGAGCAGGTTGACCACTAACACTCATTAATAATGGATCAGACTGATGCATAATTAAGACACAAACAACATGTGCACAGCTGTCACCACGTCAGCGGTCACTCCAGCAGGAATCAGTCATTTTAGCTTTTTTTAAATTATTTTTGCTGACAGAGAATTTGAAATCTTTTTTTTCACCACGCTGTGATTTTCTTACAGCCACTGTTAAGGACAAAAACTTTCAGTATAAAAACTAAAGGTTTGACTTTTTACACACTAATTTGCATCTCACTCATGTAAAGTTTAAGATGCAAAAATAATTTTTTTTTACATTTGTTGGCTTAGAGAATTATAGGGTGTAAATGGAGCAATTTTCCTAAATTAAGACATTTTTGGCGGCTAGTCAAGAACGTTTCCCTAAGCAATACCAGCACCTCTTCAGGGTTTTTCCCCCATTTTTATATTTATTCCTGCAGCTATAACATTCAGTTGTTGATGCATTTTATGTTAAACTGTGAATTAACAGACACTGGACAAAAAAGGAGGAAGAAAAACTACAAACAGATTGAAATAAAAAAAAACACACAAAATGCAGAAAAGATTTAAAATCTGATCAAATCAGATGTAAAGACGTTTGATCCACCAGAGGACACCGGCTCTCTGCTCAGATCCATTTTTAAAGTAATCCCTCCATCTAAGCCCACGTGGGCGCGGATTATCCTCAGACGGTCGGACAGATGTCGCGTCAGAAACACACCGGACCAACCCGCTGCGGGGCGGCGCCGAAAACCGAAAGCTGGCCATGAAACTCCGGCGAGTCTCGGCGTTAAAAGGTCGTTAATCCAGACGACGACGCCTGCAGAGGCATGGAGTCGTTTATGGAGGAAAATCTGTTTTCAGGATAATAACCGGGTTCAAAGGTCACGAGCAAATCTGGCTGTTATGCAACAGCATATTAGGATTTCCATCCAATGTCAGGATATTAAAGAAACCATCCTTTACATCCATCAGCATATCAGAAAAAAAACAAACACTGGCCTTTAGTCACATTAAAAAATAAAATGACCAATTTGACAAGCTGAAACTGCAAACAGCTTCTGATCTGGAGAAAAGTCCAGATCCATCCAAACACTGAAGTGTGCTGCAGAAATAAACCTGACTGAAATTTCTGAGTTTCAAACGTAGATTTACAACTCAGAAATGCCACCGTCAAGATTTCTGAGTCTGAAAATCTTCCGAGTTTCTTCTTAATTTTTGACATGTCAGTTTCAGAAATGTTCCAGTTTTTTCTAGAAATTTTCTGAAATTAATCTAATTTTTTTTTTGTTATTTTTGACTTTTCTAGCTGAGAAATGTTCTTGTTTTTCTTGAAAAATTCTGAGATTAATTTCAAAATCAATAAAGTTGGTGTAAGAGGTGTGAAGGTTTTTCTGTGGCACATTTTTGGTTAACTTACGATTGTTCTTTCTTCTCTGAAGCTGCTTGTGTTGGATTTAGTATCCAGAAATTTTACACAAAAGAGCATCAATAGTTTGTAGCATCATTACTCGAGTGAAAAGTACATTACTCCTAAAAGTAAACTTTATGAAAACGTTACTTCAGTAACACTCATTTCTGCGTCTTGTGGAAGATCAACACCTGCAGGCGCAGAGTCTGGGAAACAAAGTCAAAGCAGAAACATGAGATCACCTCATCCAGCTGCAGGCAGTTTCTAATTAAATCTGCGCTACAACCCAAACGCGCACATGCTGCAAGGAAAAACTCGCAGTCAATAAAGATTCATTTGACTTTGCTGTGAAACGCGTCCAACCTCATGGCCTCCTCCAGCTTTTGTCTGCCTAACCCAGCAGTTTGACTCAAAGTCGCTTTCTGAACTGTTCAGGCATGAAGTCAATGCGCTCTGTGTTGTGTAAACATAACTGGAATATGCTCCCATTTAAAAACCGGGTTAATTGTGGGAATAGCGCTGTCGTTGCAAACCGAGGGGTTTCCCCGGGATGCCGTCCAGCCGCTGCTGCGTCCGGTTTGACCTGACCTCCGGCGGCGGGTCGGTTTGTTCGCTGAACCGATCCCCGCCGGGGTTTTGTGGTGTAGCCAGGCGTGCCGAGGATCTGAACGCAATTAAATGATCATTTCCCCGTCGATTGTTGCGCAACACGGATGACTTCATAATCAGGGCCCTGCTGCAACTCGTTTAGCCAAACAGGCGCTTTAATGTGAGGGAAAATAAATCTGATGCTCAGGTAATAAAAATCTACATTTGTTTTATTTGAACGCAATCTGACCTCATCCTGATTACATAAATTGATTCTCTTTATTGCTTTATATAATCAGACATTTCCCTGAAGACTTATTGATCCAAATCACTTTAAAAGACGACAATAAAACAGTTGAGATGTTAAAAACAATGCAAGTAGAAAAGAACTCACATTCTCTACTCTAGTAGAAATATTTGTATGAAAAAATACTGAAATAAAGGTAAAAGTTTAACTGTTTTACTGAAATGAAAGTAGAAAAGTACAAGTTTTGAAATGTACTTGAGTACAAGAAGTAAAAAGTAGTCTAAAGTATTTACCCTGGGGCTAAATGTTTTGTTCTGCTTAGTTGCTAAAGTATATTAAATATTATTGCTAACCAGCATGTGTTAGCACTAGTGCTAAGTACTTAGCAGCTGAACTACCCATTTAGTTTGGTTGCCAAGTATTTAGTTAATTGTTAGACGTGTGTTAGCAACATGTTGGTTGGAATATTTACCAACTAAATATTTGGTTGCTAATATTGGCTAAGAACCAGTAACTAAACACATTTAATTCCAAAATAAATGTCTTGCTTTCTTGCTAAATATTTAGTTTGTGAATTAAATATTTAGTTTAACGCATGAATGAAATGGTGAAAATATGACCATCCCTAACACTGTTCTTCAGGCTAAATAACAAAACATCACATTTTTTTTAATTTTGTAATCCATAATCAATCAGATTTTTGTACATTTGACCAACTGATCGCCGGCCGATCGATGACTTAACGTCACATCAGCCTGACAGACACGTTTCAGCGTCTCAATGCCGCAGCTGAATGTTCGCTCTGCAGCATTCCTGTAGCTCTTACAGGAGCCATCAGGTGAATAAATGATCTGAGTGACAGACAGACGTCAAGATAACACAAAAACTTCCTTTTCACGTCAAAAGAGAAAACATTCATGCTGACATTCTGAAGAAATGATCCTGAACACAACAAACCGCCCAGATCACCGATTGGACAGAGACCGGGAATCTGAGGAATGTGTGTGATGGCGTGCCAGAGGTGCAGGTTGGCGTTTCACGGCGTAACGTAGAAGTGCAACAAGATTTTATTAGAAATTCTACAAAAACTCATCTTTCACCATAAGACTTCCTGGAAAACAGTTTAATATTCGGGTAATTCAGAGCAGCGGAGATAAGCAGCCAGGCCATTAGTGTTTGGCAGTCAGGAGTTCTGGTGTTGCGCCAACTTGGACAGAAAGTGTTGGCCCGACACCTCCTGAACTACATAATGATTCCAGTTACTCAGAGCTGGTTGGATAATAAAAGGCAGGAGGATAAAACACCCCTGAGGACTACAGCCCCACGCAAAAGTATTTACACCGCCTGCAAGTTCCTGCATTTAAAAGCAGTAAAACCAGGAAAACTTAGCCAAGACTCTACATAATAAACAAAAGGAGTGAATAATCTGGAAAGTGTGGCATGCATCTCACCAAATCTATACGTAGAAGAAAATACAAATGAAAGTCTCAAAGGGTGGTATAAACTTTGTTTTCCAGGCACATGGAACCATTTTATAGCATAATTAAGTAATTATATTACCTTCAGTTTAAAAACAAGCTGAATATATTAATTATTATTTCAAAGAAAATTTACTTCCTACTTTAATGCCTTGAAATTGGGCGTCTGTCTCTTTAAAACCTTCTGCTCTTTCTGAAACTCCGCCTTCAGGAAGTCATCCCATCATCACTCCTGTACTAACCCATTCATTACATTTTTACTCGTTTAGCTCAGCAGTTCCACCAGGCGTTTGCTAATTGCTGCTGGCTAGTCTGAAGGAGCTGGTTGGGGAGGAGCTGCGCGTTGAAGGCGGGGCTTCGTCCAACAGGGCGTTTTTCACAGCTGAATGGTTGCCATGGAGATTAAAGGATTTCTCAAACATGCATGGAAGAATCAAAGGAACACTCCAGGTTTGTTAATGTTGAGGAAACGACATTAAAACATTAAGAAACGCTAAAAAGAAAAAAAAAAAAGAAAAAAAATTGACGTTACCTACTGCTGCCGGCTTCGTGTCCTTTCCTGCCGGTCAGACTGGATGGAGAACATCTGAGCTCAACACGTTTCAAACTTGTTGGTTTATCATAAACAGTGAAACGCACTGAAGTTTGTCTTTGTTCTGGCCGGCATGAAAATTTGCATTCGACCACAACTGAGCAGAAAATGTCAGGTTTATCTCCTGACATAAAACCTGCAGGCAGTATTGATTTCTTAATTTCTATGCTAATGTCTTCTAAAGTTTCCTCACTTATGCAAATTTTTGCAAACTTCTCAAAAACTCAAAACCTCAGCAAGCGATAAAAAGAGAGGGGCAGGCAAATGTGCTTTCAGAACGGTAGGAGATTGTAACTGAAAGCCCATCTCTGTCTGTTCTCCTCATGAGTATTCAGAATCTGACTCTCTTGTCTTTCCTGTGTTATTGTTAATAGGCGTCAACTCTGACAGAAAAAAAAAACTATTTAGAAATTTGGATTAGTCTTACAAATATTCCAGAAGAAAATGGACATTTGAGCTTGAAAAGTGGAAAATTTGGTAGAAAAAAGTCCCATTGAGATTAATCTCAAGAAAATTTCTTGCCCGTCAGACTGGATGGAGAACATCTGAGCTCTAGTTGAGCTCCTAAAGTTGAAAATTTCCTAAAATAAAATAATAAAAAAGATCATCATTGTTTTGAACAAGGAAATTTCTGAGCTCCAAAAGTGAAAAATTTGCTGGAAAACTTTGAAATTCTTAGATTAATCTCAAATATTTGAGTTTTTTCCTGCAAGTTTTCAACTTTTAAAGCTCAGAACCTTCCATGTTTTTCTAGAAAATTTCTGAGATTAAACCCACAATTTTTTTAATTTGAGAAAAAAATTCCTCCTTTTCATCTGCACTGGGTCTAAAACGCCGTCACAGGAAACCATCTTATTGTTACCACAGAAGCTAGCTTCACCCCAACTAGAAATATGCTGCAAGTAAATATAAAATACTGCAGAAGTATTTTGTTAAAGATGCTAAAGATGTAAATTACAAAGAGTTAACTCTGAAAATATCTCAGTTTGTACATTTCCTCATGGTGAATTGCCAAAGGAGAGCAGAAAACCAGCAAATCGTCTTTAAATTGTGGCCGTGCACCGTTACACTCGGCTCATTAAGCACAGATCTTTCCACTGGTTTGTCTATTGTCTCCAGTTTGTTTACATTCAGACAGCAGAGTGAGACAATGGATGGGAAGCATACCGCAACCCAGTGGGGGGTCAAAGTTCAGCCACAACTTACAGGAAAGTTACATTTCCTGTAACCCAGGAAATGTAACTTTTCATGAGCAGAGATGATGATGCAGACTTTCATTCCCCATGGCCAACATGTTGATATTTTTGACTGTTTAACTGTAAAATAGATTAAAAAATGTCAATACTAACCAGTTAATGTGCGTTTCAGTGAGTAAAGGAGATCGACATGACTGCATGTCTATTTTCAAGCCAACGACTTTCTGAAGTTTTCTTGATTTTCTTTGGCGTTCAGCCTCTTTTTGCAAACTTTCAGCCTAGTCTGTGCAGCCAAATATGAGAAAATACTAGGTCAGCTTAAAGACAAGAGAAATCAAGAGTAAAAAACTAAATAAAAAAATATCAATGTTCAGGAGAGCCAAAGCTGTAAGAGTCCAACTGAAAAGTTCTGGAGACTTTAAAAGAAAAACAATTGCACAGTCCAACAGTAGGGTTGCCTTCACTTCCAAAACTGTCACACATTTAATAATTAACCTTCTTTAAAAACATGCAACAATAGAATAAAAACATTTCATTTGCAACTGAAAAACTGCTGAAGTTGAATCTAATGTGAGAAAGTTGCCAGTTTGATTATTTTTTTGTGGAAATTTATTATGCAAAGAAAGAAAAAAAATAATCCAAGTGTTTATCAGTTTTAGTGGAAATGAATTTATTTCAAAAATAAAAACACAAATATTCAGGTTCTCAGGAGATTAAAGAGATTTGCATCAGACCAACTGAAAAATCTATGAACCGAACTGAATGCTCTGCGTTTCCATTGACCATTTAGATGCACAATTTGACATTTTGAATATAAATTTGCTGAATGGAAACACGGCAATTAAAATAAAAACTCTTTTTTATATAGAAAAAGGTTTTGACACCAGGTTGAGGTAGTTTTTGTTTTGACTGTTTCTAAAATTGGTTTATTTTGCAGAATTGCAATGGATAAACACCCCTTCCACACACACACACACACACACACACACACACACACACACACACACACACACACGAGCAACCTGATCAGCAACCGGATGTTACTCCTGGTGGAAACTACAAAGACGACGACAACAGGAAGTAGGAGGAGGATCGCGGCACTGCATGTTTTTTAATGACTTATCACATAAACAAAATTTTCACGCGTGATTTTAATTGAGTTCCTTATTTACAGGAAAAACAGCAACTGCAAAATTGTGGGGGTGGGGGGTTTCGATTAGCAAAATACAAAGATTTACGCTCATTTGTCGTGGAAACACAGCTAATGTGTGTATGTTTTGTTAATATCCTTATAACTGGATCTGATGAAGTCACACAGGTACAGTTACCTGTTGATATGTGGAAGGGTGTCACTTTCACAATATTTACCCTCACTTTTTTCTTCCACTTAATTTACATCGGCTTAATCACATCGCTGAAACTGCAAAACATTTCTGCTCTGAAAATGATTTAACTCTAATTTTCAGATACATTTTTCATTAGCTTCAAGCAAAAATAAAAAGAAAAGATACATGTAAATTCACAGAAAATAAACCCTTGAACAATATATTTACTTTATTTTTTCGAGGAAGCACCAGTATGACTGACCGCGTTCATCCATCGTGCAACAGTGTGAAGGTTAAAAACGCTCATCCTGATGTTAAAGCCTGTTATTCCCGCAGCCGCATGGAAGCTCTGCAGCTCAGACTCTGCAAAGCTCCAGAAATAATCCCTCCACAGAAACACATCTGCAACTTTAAATGACAAATAAAAATAAAAACCCAGGCGAACTCACCTTTGAGACGGTCATGTGTTGGTTTCTCCTGGAAGAGGACTCTGCTGGTGCTGCTGGACTTGGATCCGGATCCGGTGGCACTTTGCGGCGTCGTTAGATCATCGGTGGCAGCTGCATGGCGGCCGCTGGAAAAGTCACAATGTCCGGCTTCACCTTGTGAGACCCACAAGTCCGTCTGGAAAACGGAAAAAAAACTAAAAATCTGCAGAAACTGCAAGACAGGACGGTTCGGCGTCCTGACAGACTGCTGGAGCCCGGAGGGGAAGAGGAGGAGGAAGAGGAGGAGGATGATGCGACGACGGCAGGAGGAAGAGGAGGGAGGGGCGAGGGCATCAGGTGCAACTCCAGGAAATTAGGATTAGAAACAATAAAGCTGCTATAAATGGAATAAGGTCCATTCTGCAAGAAAAACAAACATATTTCATCTTAAAAATACGTCAAAAATGAATGAACTGATAAAAAAAGGTAATTATCAGGGAAAGTGGTGAATTATTTTGACTCCATTATTGAATTGGTGCCAGCTGAAACGGGTGTGTCGGCTTGATTACTGACTGATTTAAACAAAGGTCCAGGTGCGACCCTAAACTTTCTGGCTCCAGGGGCAATCCTAACCCTGCTGCCCCCCACCCCTACCCTCGTTCCTTCTTTTATTTTTTATTTTTGCATAACTTTGGTTTTGTTGATGCAAATAGCCTAGTTTTGCCAGGTTGTGCATTTTGGGATGAATTTATTTTTATTTTGTCCATTGCCCACCCTCTTTATGTGTTTTCAAACTAAATAGAACAGTCTATGTCCCTTTGATAAGATTATTTTATAGAACACTATGTTTTGCTGTTTTCCACAAAGTTTTGCATAAATTGAAATATGAGTGGGGAAATCCATTTTCTTGAATCATTAATTTTGTACAAAGGGTTATAAATAAACCTCAGTAAGTGTCAAAGCTATTTTTCCAATGGGTTAAAAAGTAAGAACAACTAAAACTGACTCAAAAGGAGTTGTATTTCAGAAAATTCATAACTTTTTGGTAAATTGTGATGAAGTCAATAGCAACATTTACCAAGAAAAAAATAACAATATATTGAACAATGATATTTTTATAACAATCCTTACAAGAGCTTTCATTTTAAGAAACCAGGTGGAACAATTTATTTAAATATGCTTTTGCATAATAAACAAATGATGATTAGAAACCATCCATCCATTGTCTTATGTTCCTCCAAAATCAGGTCGAAGGCGCAATAGGTCCAGGACTGTCAAAAATAGTTTAACACTCATAGCCCCCACAATCATTTTAAAATATTAGATGAGAAAAATATTTTTGCACAGTCAGTTTTACTTTTTTTTAAACTGTGCTTTTGTTACTTCCTGTTGGAGCTAGCTGTGCTGCAGTGCTAAAATGAGCTTATACACTTTAACAAGTGGAGATTTACTTCTTTGTCTTCTTTGACCTGCATCTCCTGAGGGCTAAGCCCCCCTTGTCCTTAAAACCTTGTGACGCCCCTGCCTGCCCCAGCAGTTAAGATCTATTTTTGGCCTAGATAAAGCCCTTAAATGAGGCTATACAGTTTATTCACACCAGTCCAGTTTAATCATTGTCTGTAAATTCCGGTTCATTTATGGAGGTGTGAATGTGCAAGTGGACTCTGCTCTTCCTACAAACCTTGGTCTCAGATTGGTTAAAGTGAACTCTGGTGCGGTTCGAATGCATAAGAGAACGACAAGCTGACCAGAGTGCTCCAAAAGCAGGAGGCGGCCTGAAACGCAGGGCATTCTGGGAAAATACAACCAAAACAAACGCACTAGCCGAGCACTAGAGAGAGAAATGACTTCTGCTCTTGTACCAAGGACAAAAGAGAAATCCTACAATCGCTAAACTCGGACTCTACTCCGTTTTAATTTACATTTTGTGAAGGAGGAAGATGCGCTGTGTCTTCTTTTTATGTTGTTTCCTTGAGCAGTTCTTGGTGCAGCGCCACCACAGGCGGGGAGGGCACCGTGTGAAAGTGAACCGCAGCAGCTGAAAACATAAATATTGCAACTTCGATCCCCAATCAAACCGACCGCACCGGACAGTCAACAGAAAACAGTGATTGTTGCAAAGTTTACAACTTACACCTGCATGCGGCTGATCGATCCATTGTTTTGGATCTTAAATTAATCAGACTGTGATTAGATTCCGTATGAGTGGATATGGATGTTTATTTTATTCAGTGTGTTGTGAACTGGTTCTGTTTTAATGAATGGGATCTGGATCTTTCACGTGATGAAATGCTGACGTGTGCAGAACAGAGCGGAGACGTGTCGAGTCACATTATTTGCATGGATAATATTGTACCTTCCAGCTGGTTCACCTTTTAATCACAGACATCTGAATGGTCGGAGACGCTCACGTGACGATGACGTAATGTAGAACCAGGATGTTTGAATCTTAACTGTAGGTGGAACCAGTTTATCATTAGCGTTGTTTTGAACGTTCATATTAATGTGAACAACATATGAAGTCATGTAGGATGTTTGTCAGGATATTTGACGCCCCCTTCTGACCAAATAACGCAATTACAGAAGAATTCATCTAAAAAGAGAGAATGCTGATTACTCGCATTTTAATTAAAAATATTTTCAATTTAAAGGGCATTCTGTTGCAGAGTTTTTAATATTGACATAAAAACATTAATTTCTGATTTAGTAAAGTGTTAATTAGGGGGAAAAGTACTTTTAGGAGTATTTTTACTACTCTGTACTTTTTACTTTAACTTGAGTAATTTTATTATAAAGTATCTCTACTCTTACTTGAGTAAAATGTCTATTTTCTGCCCACTGAATGAAAAACAAACGTGTTGTAACCAAACTTTCAGCAGACTCAGACACACACCTGCAGTTTTTTATTAAAGTTTCATAAGTTTTTATTGAAAGAAACTGATTTGGAAAAAAATTGTCTAATTTTGTTCTTTTTTGTTACCTATATGAATTACTGTCATGTTGGTCCTTAACATGCCAAAATTTCCACTTAACTTTATATGTTGGTCTGTTTGATTATGTAATTTATAAATATCAAATAATTGATCATTTAGTCAGTTACTCAGTACTTGAGTAGACTTCACCAAATGCATTTTTACTTCTGACTGCCGTTAAAGTGGCTTTAATTGTGTTTCTTATTTAATGTAAATTATGTTTATTGACAAAGTTTTGAGGATGTTTGTAATGGAAGTGCAGCTAATAAAGGATATTTCTATTCTAATTTCCTGTAAAGCAATCTGACTGAAAGGTGCCTTGTAAATAAATTTACCTTCCCAGAAAAGTCAGCGAAAAACAAACACAAAATGTCTTGGGTTGTAGATTTAGTAAAATTTAATTTATCTACAAATATTTTTTCCATACGGCATACAGATAGATTATTAATTCTTTTCAATGTGGCTCTTAAATTGATAAGTTACACAGTATCATACAGAAGCTGGATGCCAGAACTGCACAAAAAGTTGAAAAAATACGTCTTATTTTCTGTGGTCTTTACATGTTTTTCAGTGTTTTGCAGCATATCGTAGAGCGGTTTAGCCGTCGAGGTGAAATGGAGGAAATCCAGGTGAAGTGTGCTACTTTCCAAACTCCTCCACAGCCGATTTCCCACTTCAAACGATGTTAAAATCAACCTAGACTCTGTGTTTGTGATTAGAAAACGTAGAACAGCAGAATAAAATAAAATGCCGACGGGGAAACACTGTGGGATGAACGCGCTGACGAGCTTAAACCTCAGAAGAACCTCAGCTTGAACACAGAAACGTCCAGAAACTCAACACACGGGGAAACGAAGACAACATGGCAGCCGGGAGGAGAAACCGGATCGGCGAGCGCGAAGCCGGTCCTCCGGTTCTCAGGCAGGAAGTCTCTTCTTCTTCTCTCTGTAGTGTTTCCTCTCTAATCCTCGTCTTCGTCATCTTCGTCAGAGGTCTGGTCCCGCAGGTCGTCTTCATCTTCCACCTGTAAGGGAAGGGCCACAGTCTAACTAGAGCAAACAGACAGAACAGAGCCGGGTCAGACGGCGACCTCTGACCCCTGGGAGGTCGTGACAGAGATTCATGTTTCTGGTTAAAGACGCTGATGGAGAAACTTCTCAGAAGATTAAAACAAGGAAGGATGTAAAGAAGGGAGGGAAGAAACAAAGAAAGGAAGGAATCAAAGGGAAGTGAGGAGGGAACTAACAAAACTAGGAAAGAAATAACAAAAAGGAAAGAAAGAAGAGAAAAACCCAGAAAATATGTAAAGAATGGAGGATGGAAGAACAGAAAGGAAGGAAAGGAGGAGAAAGGAATCAAGGAAGGGAAGGAAGGAAAGAAAATAGGAAGGGAGGGAGGAAGGAGGGAAGTAAAGGTTTGACCTTGTTTGACCTCCAGTAAAGTTTTTTGACCTTGTTTGACCTCCAGTGAATGTTTCCGTACCGTCTCTCCCAGGTCTTTGAGTCTCTGCTTGAGGCTGTGGATCTTCTGGTCCTGGTCCGCCAGCAGCATCAGCAGGTCGTCCTGCTCCTTCTTGGACTCCTGGACCTCCGTCTGCAGCTTGGCCTTCTCCGTCTGCAAGATGGCCGCCGTGCTGGTGGCCGCCGCCAGCTGCTGCTCCAGTCCTGATCGACTCTCCTGAATAAGCACCGAGGAGGAGAAAGAGAGAGACGGTAGGAGAGACGCGGCGGCGGCTGATTCACACGGAGAGAAAGACAAAGGTCCGATCATCACACCTTCAGCTGCTCCATCTCCGCCGTCTGAGCCGCCAGTCGGTTCTCCAGTTCTGCCTTGGCTGCATCTGAGGAGCCGTCACTAGGGGGCGCTGTGTCAGAGGGCTGGAAGAAGACACCAGAAATTAAACATCTGGGATTAACACTCCAACAGCAAAAGTATTTTTGTCTAGTTTTTAGTGCAAATAATCTTATTATATTTTAAATAAGATCAAACTGATTTAAAAGTAACTTTTTAGCAAGAAATAAGAGCTTAATTTGAGTCAGTAATACTTGAATGTCAATTAAAAAGTAATAGTTCTACTAGCAAACCTTTTACGTATAACATTACGTACTACAAAATAAAATTTTTTTATCACAATCCCCTCTTTTGATTTTAAGAAAGTATGTAATATTTTCTTTTATTCCCACAGTTCTCATGTTTTCCAGTTCCTTTCATCTTTTTCTCAGACTTTTCCATTTCTTTCTTGCTACGTAACTCAGAAAATGAATTTTCTGGAAATAAATTCAGAAAATGGATTTTCTGAATTTGACCAGCAGCCAATAAGAAAATGAGAATCAGAAATAATTATTTTAACTTGTATAAAAAAATACTGAACAACAAAAAACAAAAATTATGACAAAAAATGTAAGATGGCAAAAATGAAAAACATTGAATCCCATAAACTTCACTTTCAGCTTTCTGGGGCCCCATCGTCTTATTTCGAGCGTATTAAGATGTTTGCACTAGAACCCAGACAGAAATACTTGGTAAGATTTGGTGTTTTTGCGTCCTGAACGTCACGTCGTTATAATTTTTGATGACCTTTACCCCTGCTTCCGCTCTCCTCAGCAGCTCCTGCCTCTCGGCCTTCAGGAGGCCGATTTCTGCCAAATGGGTCTGAACCTGGTTCTTTAATGCCTCCAGTTCCTGCAACAGACAAAACTCAGGTTCATTTTAAAACATCACTCAAAAGAAACATCATAAGTTCAAAATGGTCAAAGATTATATATTGTAATTTGTTTTTTTATTATCAAATTAGACATACAATCAAAGGTAGATTTATATTTCCAAAAGGACAATCAAATTTTCTGTAGATGGAATAATTTACTGAAAAATGTATTAGAGATGCATCAGAAGAATGAATTTAAGAAAGTATTTAGAAAAAACAACTACGAGGCCTGGAACGATGATAAATTGTTCCAGTGATTATTGGGGAAAAACGATAATATTGTTATCGTGATTTTAAAGGAATATGTTGATAATGGCATAATTGCCTGTCACAGACTTATAAACTTAAATTTTGTAAAGAACATTTAAACACCGGAAATGGAAAATATTTTAAATATCCAAAATAAAATCATAAATAAAATGCAGTATGAAGTCAGTCTAAAAAAAATTTCACTTCAGAAAATATCAAATTCAATTCCAAAATACTTTATTGATCCTAAAAGGAAATTAAATGAACTCAGTAATTCAAAATTATTCACTTTCATTCGTCATGTTAATTTCTGATGTTATTGATTAATTGCTTAACAACGATACTGAATCATTCTTATTAATCTAATATTGTGTTTTTCCCGTATAATTGTTGCTTAACATATGGAAGTAAATGTCCTTTCGTGGGTTTTCAAGCAGCATCATTCGTTTGTTTTGAACTTTATTTTTATTTTGAACGTATGTGATCGATCTGTGTTAGATATTTTTAGTTGTTTTTGCTGAATGTTTCAACCAGAAGACAATCAAATGCAGGGACCTGTAACTAGTAGGGATGAAATAAATGAAGTTCATAAGAGCTTCTTTTACTTCCTGAGATTAAGGTTTTCCTTCTAGAACAGGGGAGCCCAAAGTCGGTCCTCGAGGGCCGGCATCCTGGATGTTTTAGTTCTCTCCTTAGTGGTTGTAACAACCTCCTCAGCAAGTCAGTGTTCCTCTTAGGCCTCTAATGAGCCATCATTTGATCCAGGTGCATTAAACCAGGGAGAGAACTAAAACATGCAGGATGCCGCCCCCCAAGGACCGACTTTGGACTCCCTTGTTCTAAAGTAAAGCTGAAGTTTGTGAAGAGGTGAAAGTTGAGGTCATGAATCCCACCTGGAGAAGCTCAGTGTTGTCTGATCCTGCTGGACACTCAGCTGCTTTTGCTGCCGACTTCTGTATTAAAAACACACACACAAAAAAAAAACATTTAAAAATCATGTTAACTCCATGATTTTTACATCATGGATTTAAAAATCATGACTTAAATCCTGATTTAAATCAGGATTTAAGTCATATGTGCAAATATTAGTCATATTTGCACACAAATATGACTAATATGATGCAAATGTAAATATTTTTCTTTTTAATACACATCCAGGTTGGGAAATTATGTAAATCCTATTTTAAACTAATTAATGTTGCCTAGTTGCTGCCACAGCTTTAAAAGGATCCATGATTAGTTTTAACATTAGAATTTGAGTAAAAAATTATTTTAAAAAAACAGTGCGGTAAAAAATACTTAAGGCCTTTTAGTTTTTATAAAGAAAAAATAGTCATTTTGTTTACGCTGAAATTCATTCTGTATAGATGACGTATGCTAGGCGCTACGGCGCTAGCTCTGTCCAGTCAGAGCAGTCATTTCTGATCGCCGAGTTTCGTTCAGACCGAAATGAAGGAAAAGCAGAAATGAAATAGAAATTGAGGTGGCCCAAACAGAAAAAGGGGAGACTCAGATGGAAAATCCAGCATGTGTGCAGCTGCTGCTTGGAAATGGCAATCCAAGAGTTTGAAGCTCTAGTTTCTAACTCAAACTGTTTACAACAGGGCATTATAAAGACTCAAAGAATGCTTCAATATCACTTAGACATCCACTCATTACCTTCCAATTTAGTTTGATTTTGTGTTAGCTCGCGCTAATGGCCTTAGCTAATGGCGTTAGCTCCTGCTAACATCGACAGCCACTGCTAAAGGTGTCAGATCCTCACAATGACATCAGCTACTGTTGATGGTGTAATGAAATAACACAAATAGAAGATGCAAAATGAAAAATTTAAGGTCCTTAGAACAGCTGAGCAGCGCCATGCTACTGACCAGGCTGTCGATTAGTGCATCTTTCTCGCTGAGCTGCGTCTGCAGGAGCGTCTGTTGCCTCCGGAGCTCCTCCAGCTCCTCCCTGAGCTGAGAAAGCTCCTCCGTCTGCAGCCCGTTCAACTGAGTGTCCCCCTGGCTAGACTGACTCTGGTTTTCCTTACCTGAACACAAAGACCAAAAACTGTCAGACAAATTATGTTCCTTCAGATGAAAAATATGATTTTATGTTCAGGAGCATGAATTAAGCTTATTAAATTTGATTCTGACTAAAATCAGGTAGAGACAGACCATGATCCTCCTCATTTAGACACCAACAGACGGACCCACCTAGCTTGAGTTTCAGGATGTTGTACTGGTCTTTGTGCTGCTGAATCTGAGACTGCTGCTGACTGACTGTAGCCTGCAGCTGTTCGGTCTGAGTCGTCATCGATGAAACTTTCTCCTTCAGCTCCTGAATCTGAGCGTCCTGATCATCAAATACAAAGAGACTCAACATGCTGGCAAAGAAAAAACACCTGAGGCAAAAACAATAAATCTTACCAAGTAATTTTCATATAGTTTCTAGTGAAAATATCTTAGTACAAATAAATAAGACAAAATTAACTTATAAGTAACTTTTCAGCAAGATATAGATCCCTGGCAGCAAAAATAAAAAAAGGCGTCCGAAACACCAGCTCTGACAGATCATCAGTAGAGCAGGAGCTTAGATGAGCTAATCTACTGCTGTGGTAGATTAGCCAATAGCAGCAAGTAGCTAATCTAACACAGCATCACTTATTATTAACCGCAAAATAAACACCAAGCCTAAAAACATGAAACTGTAACGGACCAAATGTTCTGTTCTTTGTGTGGGAAATGTCTGGATCTTGATGTATATAGTGCCGTGGTTGTCAGTTGCTATGGCAACGAGTCTGTGTGTAGCGTAGCTGACACAGAGTGTGACAAAAAAAAGAATACCAGCGGTTTTGAGTTGTTCAACGGTTTTTCTGCGTTATTTTTCCCTTTGTGTGGCGCACTGCACAAAATTAATATTTACATCTCCAAGTTTCATTTTAAAAGGATTGTTCCCCTGCAGCAGCACAATGGCCAAAGAATCGTCTGTTTCTGGATGTAAACAACAACATGCAAAGGGCCTACAGGAGCTTGAGGTCAATAATTACTTGATATTGATGAAGCTCTAGTTCCCTGGATGATTATTTCACTTACAGCAAAACATTTTTCCCAAAAGTGAAAATGCCAATGGAATAAGTACTTTCAAGTACTTATTCCGCATTATTTTTTTCTCAATAGTACAGAATTATTGACTTAAACAAACCTCCTATTTCTAACTTAGTTTTGTCTTATTTAAAGTGTGCTGAGAAACTAGATCACAATTACTTGGTAAGATTTTGTATTTTTGCAGTGATTTGTTTATAGTTTTCAGGAGTTACCTGTTCTCTGATCAACTCTTTGTACTGAGTTACAATGTTATCATGTTGCTCCAATGTCTTCTTCACCTCCTCTTCCTTCTTCTCCTCCTCACTGGACTTGTGGACAGCTTTGGTTATCAGACCTGTGTGCAGCAGAAAGAGAATCTGCATCTCTTCTGTCTGGTTGAATAAAAACCTTCCAGAAGGGCCGGTCTGCAGTGAGGACGGACCTTCCAGCTCTTTGAGCAGCCTGGTGAACTCGTGGTCGAACAGCATCTGTTCCGGAGACGGGAAAATGGGCTGCGGCTTCAGCGCCGCCCGCGAATACAGCTCATGTTTGGTGATGAAACCGAGCTTCTCCACAAAGTTTTCCTTCCCGATGCGCTTCTCGATCAGCTGCTTTAGCTTCTCCCTGAATGAGAAAATGAAAACTCTGAGCAGGTTGTTTTAAAGGAACACTCCACTGCAACAAAACAAAAAATCTTACCAGGTTATTTTTGGGACAAATTTGCTAACCAGTAACTTTCTGGACTGTCGATAGCCGATAATAGACATGGAAAAGGTAACATTTGCATTCGGTCCTTCTGAGAAGACAGCTTATCGTGTTCGTTCTCTGACACAGGGACACTTACTTGGTGTAGTTTTCCAGTGAGTTGTCGTTATAGTAGATGCAGATCCCGAGCAGGAGAGCGCACAGACCCTGGACGAGCCGTTCGTCTTCTCCCAGATTCTCTGAGATTTGAGCCGTCAGCTGCAGCAGCCCCAACGTCAAGGACCAACCCTCAGGATGAGCACTGCCGCAGGTTAACGGGGACATTTCAAACAAATTAAACTTATTCTTGCATAACTTTGGATAATTTTGGAGGCATTTTCTGTTTGCTTTTATTTTTTAAGTAATTAGAGTAACAAATAAAGCTTTGACATCTTTTATGCAGCCAGGTCTCCGCTATCATAATTTATTTTTTTGTAGAAATTAATGCTGCAAATAATTATTTTATTAAGTATTCTAACCATTAATTAGATAAAAAAACTGGCATATTCTGCAGTTTTTTTATTTTATTACATATTTATACAATATTAGAAATGTATTAAAAGATCCAAATGAATTAAATTCCTATTTAAATACAAAAAACATTTTACTGCCTAAAATGCAACAGCATAGCATTCCTTTAAGCTTGATGATTTGTAGCAAAGGATTCAAACTTCTAACATCAGCAAGTGAAAAGTTCAGTCATTTCTGCTCGACTTAACATTAATACAGTTAAGGAAGTGTAGGAAGAATCTGGTGATTAATTTTGGATTAACAGATTAATAAGTGGATAGAAAAGGTGCTTAACAGGAGATTCTTTAAAGTTTTGGGTTTTTTTACAGAAATTGAACCAGGTGAAGCTAAAACTGCCACATGAAAAGTTCTGATGAGTTTTTTTTACATCTTAAATGTAAAATGTGTACATATTTTTGTCTAATTTTGGCTTAATTACTGCTCTGAATACGTTTTCTTTCAGCAAATGGCCTTTTTAGAGTCTGGGTTACTAAATTAGTTAACGGTTATTTCAATAACTGATTCATCACGATTAATCAGATTGTTTCATTCCTACTTGGAATAACAGATACATTTTTCCTAGTTCAGAAGCTCTGCATGTACAGTACCATTCATCCCTGTTACTTTACAATGCCTATAAAAAGTCCAAAACAACCTGTGCAGGACGAACCCAACATGCCACAGACTGAGCAGCAGATCCGAGTGAAAAGCAGCAAAGGCGTTTGAAATGAAGGATACGAAGGGAACATTTTCCTGGTTGTGCAGGAAGTGTGTGACAGCGATGGGACAGTTGCTGATCCACGTGCAGAGCAGCATGAGAAGGCCCACCCTGGTCTGTACTTTGCTGCCCTGCAGAAAGAGAGGAAGAGGAAGCAAACGTTTACAAACATCAGCGAGCTGCCGAAGAACAATCCCACCATTTTGTTCTAAAAACACTTCTTCGTAAGGAAATGTGATCAAATTGAAGGCTTTCAAGTAACAGGAGGATATATTTCTTAAAAAATGGACAGAGTAGCAAAATAAACCCCAAAAACAAGAAAAAAGTATAAAATAATAATTAAAAAAATAATAATCCAATTTATTATCCTGACATAAAGGAGGTAAAAAACAATGTGAACAATGTTTTTTTGTTTATTTTTTCAGTTTCCAGGATTGGGTTAATGTATCAAAGCAATGCTTCAAAAGGCATCCACTGTTAATATGGTTATAATTAGTTAAAGCAGGTTAGCATGCAGGCCTGCAGGGTAAGACTCATTTAAAAAGGATCACAAATTCAAAATTTTATTGTTTTGCAAATTAAAGCTGAATGTTTAATTTGTAGCAAAACATGCAAAATAAAATCAACTAAATATGCTTTTCAGAAAGGAATCAATTCAATCCTATTAAAATCTGTTTTTTCCCCAAGTAGTAGTATATTTTAAGCAGAAAAGAAGCTGTAGTGAAAAAGGTGCCGTGATGTAAAAATAAAAAATGTTGTATAAGCTGCATCCTGATGCATTAAAAATGCTCAGCATGCCTTACGACGAGAAGAAACATGTTTCCTGCTGTGAAAACGATGGTAGACAAGCGTAATTAACGACAATCTGAGCAACGGAAGAGCAGAGGGGAAAATAAAACTTATCTGCTTTAAGTAATACAACAACTTTGAAAAGTCACCTTCTCAGCTTTAGTCTCCAAATGTGACGAAATGCAAAAAATGAGGAAACAGAAAAATGAAACAAGAATCAAAAAAGCAAACTATGACGTGTTCCAAGTTTAAAGGCCAAAAACAAAAACTCGAATCAGTTTATTTCATGTGGACGATCAGAATTAACTTTTATTTTAATCAAAATAGCAGCAAAATATAGATTTTTTTTTTTAATTTCCAGAATCTAAGTTATGCAAATCTGACCAAAATCTGATTTTTTCACGGCAGTTTGAACGACCCCATGCTGATCTTTTCACCACAAAAAATAAAAAATAAATAAACAGATTTGTGCCACTTCCATAGTGGTATTAATTCTGATATGTGTCCAGCCATTTTCAACGCATCTGCAGTCAGAACGGTCATATCACAGCTAGTCTGACTTTTTGAACCATTGTGTTTCTCAGAAAGAAATCAGTTGGTTTTAACCAAAAATGCACCAGAGAGACAAAGGAACACAGTTTATGTGAAAGTGAGACCTCTTGTTTATACACCAGCTTTGTTTGGTTACCTGCTGAACTATTTCAAGTAAAGTCAACACCATAAAAATTTACATACGTTACCCTGCCTTATTAATGTACACTACCTTCTGTAAGTGCTAGTTTTTAAATTGAAAAAAAAAAAACAATTTGGAAAAGTTATTTTTCTAACTGAATTTGTTATTTTTGAATGATGTTATTAATTTTTCATTTTAACCTTTAAAATATCAGAATCTGTACATAACTTTGTATTTTGGTTCTTTTGATTGACATTTTAAATATTAAATCAGTTTTATTTCAGCTTCGTTTGCTAACATGTGACCTCATCATCCAACATGTCTACTGAGGCGACAGCGAAGGCGTTAGACAAATACGATGAGTTCCCAGGACGGTAATACTGCAGACTAAAAAGAACGTCATTTGTCAGGCAGATGATTAAAACAGACTTTGCAGATTTAGTGTGTTGTGAAGGTTTAGCATTTATACATATGCATTTGTTTGTATCTTCTGGTCAGTGAATGCACCAGTGTATAAAAGGTCTTAATTTGCATAACAGTCATAATCAAGTTAATGAAGAGAAGTGCTTTTTCCCACAAAGGTTCTGTTGGACCCTACTGGAATTTAAAAAGTAACTTGTGAAAAAAAGACTTGCATAATTAAGAACAATAACAGCAAAAGCTCCTAACTTGAAGAGGACAAGACCCCAGATTAGCCACAGCACAAACTTCCTCAGAGCTGGTAGCACAGAGACAACTGACATGATGCCGACTCCGCCCCCATGAGAAAGTAAAGCAAACCCCTAACAAACAGTGTTGTAATAGCAGAGGTAGTGGAACTTAATGTGGTACCAAAGACATGCTTTGAGTAATTTTTGCCTTATCAGCCAACACTGAGTCAAAGATGAAGGCCCAGAAAATAAATAAAAAAAGAAGTCATATATCAGGCCTATAAAGTTTTTATCGAGAAACAACAGAGAAATCAACGATAAAGCCGAAGAGGAAACATGATGAGGGACATAACGCCTCACTGGATGAGAGTGTGAACGCATTTTACACGTAGAAAACGGGTGAGTAATAATTTAATGAAACCGGCTTGTGAAAATCTGCCATCAGGAAAATGCACAAAAAATAAACAGTAGCATAGAACGGTGCTCAAATGTAAATACTGCAGTTACTGCAGCACGTTTACATGCTGCCATAGAGCCAACATTGAAATCTACACACATAAAATCAAGCATGACTACCTTCGCTTAATAATCTTTGATTTGACTATCAATAAGTGTCGCTAAGACAAAAAAATTGGATGTTTACTGCCAGTTACCTTCATTCAGATGAACATGTGGTAGCTGCTGTTGATCACAGCTTCATTCAACTGGACATGAGGTCGGCTGAAGGAATTGATCCATTTCTTGCGTTACTCCAGACTCTGTTTGGGTTTTTGAAACCTAAGAAATGGCAATCCACCCTCTAATTGGCCATGATTTCCTATTATTTTCCTCAAATTGTCTCTGACTTCAGCGTGTTTGCTATGATAAGCATTAGTAATGTTGTTGAAGGTCAGCTCCTTCAGATAAGCGGTGCGTCTACTTCCAGGCAAATTGGGACCGTCAATTGGTCAGCTGATGAAAACCGCCCTGGAATGATTGATGGAGGATTGCGCTTCGTCCACATGAGGGCGAAGTCGGCGTCATGTCAATTCAGCTGTTAGGACGACAACAACCAGCAGCAGCAGTAGTTTCTGTTGCTCTCCTGTCTACCTCTCTTGATTTCTGTGCGTTTCTGTGGTCAGTCAATGCAACCAAAACGTCTGTGTTACACTAACGAGGCTTTACATTAGGGGCAAAGCAGGGCGCTAAAAGGTTAAAGGGAAGCAAGTTTCACCAACATGTGGGAACCCAGAGACCCCTACTATTCAGACCAAGCCAAAAACGACCACCCAAAGACTCAAAAACACACACATACACACTGCAGAGGCACTTTACTCACCCGCCGGACGATCTTATCTCCCTGAAAAACCACAACTTCATTGAGCTTCGCATTTCAGAGTTACAGCTACGCTACCCAGAAGCACCCAGCCTGAAAGAGGCGAAGGCAGGAGGCGTTCTCTACCTGAGACAGGATGTTGGTGCACTGCTGCAGCAGTGAGACTGGTGGCTTGCCCAGGCTGGTGGCGAGCTGCACCCTGAGCAGCTGCTCCTTCTGGGTCAGGTTGTCCTGCAGCGTGTGAGCTAAAGCCACGGCCGCACACCAGTTAGACAGAGAGTCCGCCGAGAACAGGCCGCCGCACAGCAGCTGGCCGGCTGAGATGGAGTTAGCTGCAGGAAACAAAGAGGAAGAATGAGTAAGGGTGTGTTCACACCAGCCCTGTTTGGTCCACTTTAATCAAACTCCAGTCCGTTTGTCTTGGAAGTCTGGTTCAGATCGGGAGGTGTGAATCCCCAATCGACCAAAAACATCAACTCTGGTTAGCCTAGAAACCCTCTATCCCAGTTCGGCAGAAGTGGACTCTGGTGGTTTGAATGCATATGTGAACGCAAGTGGACCGGAGGCTGCTTCAAAAACAGGAAATGGACTGCAGCGCAGGGAATTCTGGGTAGATACAACCAAAACAAACTCCAGCAAGAGAAGTGGCTCTTTGGTCTTTTACCAAAGAATTGATGATTTTAATGACGGCATTTGACAAAATGTAATGCATGTTACTGGTTTTTCTCAATTGTTGACTATGTGATGTTTTTATGATGTAAAGTACTTTGAACTAGGGATGCGCCAATTCATCGGCCAGCTGATTTCCTTCATTTTGGGAGATCGGTGATGGGCTGATACTTGCATGTGGAGCCGATCTTCTCCACCGATCGTATCTACCTCAGCAAAAGTCTAACAATCAACCACTGTCCTAGGTCGAACCACGAAGGATGTGAACAGGAAACGTACCGTCGATGGTGGAGGGCAGCAGGGTTGCGACAATCTCCCCCTGACCTTTCTGGTTCTTGAAAAGGAAGCACTGGAAGCAGTAGAGGACGGCGCAGCGCAGCACGAACGGCTGCCTCTCGTTCACCATGGACATCAGCAGAACCACGATGGCCGGCCTGAAACACAAACATCCCAACACATCCCTGAAGGAAAACCAGTCAGAAGCGGGTGGAAGCTTCAAAACATGGCGGCTGCGTTTACCTCGGAGGGTTCGACGGGGCGTTGACAGAAGCAAAGTAGTCCTGGTTGACCTGTGACCCCCTGATGACCTCGGAAACTGTGTTTATTGTCTGGGAGGAAAAACAGCCGAATCAGAACTTGGAAACGTTTTGGAACGTCTTCACATTTCAGTCATGTTATTAATGGAAAATTCAAGGTATTTTATTGGGATTTGATGCAAAGGACCAACTTGGATCTGAAAAGTGTGGCAAGCATGTGCATTCACACCCTAGAATAAACAGAACTAGTTATAGCTGCAACGTTGCACATCTAAAGACACAAAATATCTCAAAGCACAGTTAAGGCTGTCGCAATTAATCAATTAATCGCATATTAAATTAAAATTCTGATTATTTCTTGAAGAGTAATTTTGTTTTTTAATTTTATTTATGGTTTTGGTTTTAAGGAGGTTTTTTCCCCCATTTAAGTTATCATTTTTGTTTTTCTGTATTTTGAATATTTAAAATATCTTCCAGCTCCAGTCGTAAGTGTTCTTTACAATATGAAAGTTTACTGGTCTTTGAGAGGGTATACTTACATTAACATGCCATTACCAACAAATTGCTAGAAAATGGTCTCAAAACATAATTTATCACCATCCATCTGTCCCTCAAGGATTTTGCAACTATTTTTGTGATTTTTCTACAATCAAAAACACTGATTTTGTTGTGCCACTTTAGAAATATTTTAAATCGGTTACTAAAGTAATTTTTCATGGCAGGCCTTGTCACAACATGGTAAATGTCACATAGTTTTGCCAGGTGGGGTTATGAATGTGTAATCTGAGAGTCCTGTTGGGATTATTACCTCTGTGAGGATGTCAGCAGGGACACCGGTCGCCATGAGGATGGTACACAGCTGCTGCAACAGGCCACACTGATACATGCACTTCTGACAGCTGGCTGTGGCTCCAGGTGAGTTCACAGGTGACACCATCACTCGCACCAGCTGGGATAATGTTAAAAAAATTTTTTATAATAAACAGTCATATGTGCTGCTAAATCTAATCTGGTTGCTAATTTAGATTGAAAGCAACAGTTTGTGCGCTACCTGCAGCATGAGGTGGAGGTTTGTGACTTTCTGTGCTGACCAGCCGGAGTTATCGTCCCCGACTTCGAACCACGGCTTCATCCTCTGGATGTAGGAGCCCTCCTTGAAGAAGTTCTGGTTGGAGCTGTTGTTCTTCAGCAGGTTCAGAAGCAACAGCAAACAATCCTCAACCACGATGCCTGGACACAGAGACGACAACGGATCAGGAAATGAAGAGGAGCCAAGATGTCTGGCTTCAAGTCGTTTTATCAACAGTTTCTGGGCTTTCTGAGGAAAATTCAAAGTTCCTGTTTGACATTTGGCCCCTCATTTCCAGCTGTACAATTAGCATGAATCAACTTGGTGAGATTTTAAAGATTTAACTAAACAAATTGTGCCCAAAAATACAATTTAAATGGGTTCTGTGCTAAATTGTTTGGTGTGTTGACAACACTGGCAAATCCTTGATTTTTTTAAAGCTAAATGACCAGAGTTTTTTTTTTTTGTTTTACTCTGGTACTTTTTACAAAAAACATTTACTTTTTTACAAAAAACATCCACATCAGATGCTGGTTTGAATGTGTGCAAAAAGCAAGACCATTTTAAAATATAAAACTGATGCTCATTGTGCCTTTCAATACTTTATTTTTGTAAACTATCTTGGTGAAAAAAGCCAAATTCTTATGCTCAAGACTGATCTACAAAAGCAAACAAAAGGATAACATCCAAGGTATAAAATAAGCCTAGGTGCATGATTTTTATTATTATTATAATTCAAAGATCCCTCTCCTAAATGTTTGAGACGTTACTGGTGAAAGAACAAGTCACAATGAAACATTCATTTTTGCCTATATGTACTTATGCCTACCAATGATGTATTTCTACTGAAAATATGTCATTATATGGAACAACAACCAACTTTAACCGTTCAGTAGTCTTTTCACCTCCATCACTGCTGCCTTCTTCTGTGATGATATCCAGCAGACGTTCGAAGGCGTTCTCAAACGCCACGATCTTCTGAATGGCTGCGTTGCCTTTGGTCAGCTGCTGAAGCAGCAATAAGCCCTAACGGAGAGCAAACAGCATTTAGCAGCTGTCACAGATCCGTTCAGACATCTACTTTCTGAAGAACTTCACAAATACACTCACATCATTACGAATTACTTCCCTCGAGTCCGCCAAAAGGTCCATTAACCTGGAAACACCTATGGAAGGAAATAAATGTATTTCTCAATCAAATATGAATAAATAAACAGCTTTCAAGTAAAGCTGGAACAATTAAAAGGATTAATCGTGATGAATGGATTATTGAAATAATCGTCAACTAATTTAGCAATCTATGACAGGAGTAAACAAACCCAAAATCAGCAATTTGGTGAAAAACAGATCTGGAGCAGTAATTAATCCAAATCTCATTTAAGGTAAAAACATCTGTGTCCGCAAACATGTTTTAGCAAAACATCCTCAAGTGGAATAGTTTTAGCTTCACGCACTTCCTATTTACTAAAGGAATGGTATTCCATTTTCGGTATTAAAATGTTTGTTTTCTTATTTAAAAAGAAATTGAATTATTAATTTGCATCTTTTAATGCACTTCTATTACTGTATAAAACAGGCTTATGTGGTTAAATAAAAAAATCTGTAGTATGTGCCATTTTTGAACCCGATTAATCGCCAGACCAATCCATCAAACGGCAAAAATAATTGATTAATCGCCATAATCAAGGTGAAATAAGGAGGAATTTGTTAACATAAGAGTGACTCCTAAAGGCCTGGGAGTGAAAACATGAAGCGTTGGAGGAAACTCACCCATCGGGCTGACGAGAATGATCCCCTGCACCTGGACACCCTGGTTCTTTAGGAGAGCAGTAAGCAGCTTTACGCCGGGCCAGCGCACATGGAAGTCAAACTCCTTTAAAACAAAAAACAATAAAACCAGTGCACTGAAGTGCAGACAGCTCTGCAGCTCAGACATGGCTGGCGTGTTGCTACTGCAGTACCTCTAGCATGGTGAGGAGCAGGGTTATATGCTCTGGGTCCTGGATGAATGTCTCTGTGAATTGGGTCCCAAGGTCGTCGGCCTGCTTCTGAGCGTTTTCATCTGGCAAAAGGAAATTCCCCGTCTCAGATAAGATTTTATTTAAATACTCCAAGAGGAAGCACACTTTCTGGAAGCTCCCATCTTTAAGGAATATGGTGGTAGTTTATAAAAAGCAGCTCGGTTTCATGATGGAAATGGATCGTAAAAAAAGGTTTCTTCCACAGTTATGAACAACGATATCAGTTCTGATCTGTGCTGATCAGTCATAAACTGTGTGGCTGAGCCAAGACGATACGGGACGAGATTCACACTCCACTGGACTACCAACTTTACATGGTTCAGTATTCATGGACTTTTTCAAAGGACTGTAATTAAGTTATTCATGGATTTTTTTCAGACAAGTAGAGCGTCCCTGAAAAAATGTAGTTTGGGAGGTTAAAATATTTAAGTGCAATGCTACTTCACATGCTACTGGCTGGTGTTTAGAAAGCAGCCAATCAAGGAGTGCCATTCATTTTCCTTGGTACTGATTCGCTGAACTATAGGAAGACTAGATATTACCTTCTACACAGCGTGGCTAAGAAGGTTTCCCTTCTGCATATTGGGATATATTTGGTTGATATATTTGGAATGTGGACAGATAAATATTTAGTTTCTGTTCCTGTAAATCCACAGATTTTAATAACTTAAAAAACAAAACATATTTAGAACTGAGATGATCTGAAAAAGTAAATACTTGACAAAGCAGTGAATAAATAAAAGATTAACTACAGAAAAATATAAGCATTTACTGCAAAAAACAAAGAAAGACTGAGAACTTTGAGGAAAGATTCAGCAGAGAGCACTGTGGGGTTAGCAAAGCGTTGGTGTTGCAACTCAAACACCTTCCTGGATTTTAGGGAACCTGGTTACATGTTTAGTAATTTATCAACAGCAAAGGTGCATTTATTTCAGTAATGAACAAACATAACATGGTTTCCTGTGACAGAGAGGGAAGGATGAGAAGGAGGAAATGCTTTTAATTTATGCCACAGCTGACAGATTCTCATGAAGGCATGCCATAAAAACACATCTGAGTAATTCAAATGTTTTTTAGGATGCTCAAAGTGTAAAAAATCCCAACAAAAATAATAATGAACTTCCTTCCACATCCAAAACAAAAGGATCATGGATAACTGGCAGGAGTTGGTGGTTAAAAGTGTTTGCATCATGCACAGTAAAATATTTTTACCTTCTGATTCATCTGTAGGGTTAACACATGAAAGAGAAGAGAGAGACAAGAGTCTTTACATGACGCAGTCACGGTCCATATATGGAGGAGAGGATGCAGACTGAATGTGGTCCAACTCAACACTTTTACACATGCAAACATAAAACTGAATCTGCAGCTGCCAAACACTGAGGAGGAACAATATTCTGACTAGGTTTTGCTTAATAGTGAAACTTTGCAGCAATTTCTGCCTCGTGTGATGAGATGAAACCAGTAGTACCTTGTTCTTCCTCCTCATCGTTACTGATTACATTGTAGAGTGTGTCCAAAGCATATCCCAGGATTTCTGAGTCAGATCTGTTGAATTTAAAAGAGCAACATTGTTTACTAAACGCATTTCATTTCTAAATTGTGAAACCAAGCAAATATAAACAATTGCTGCAACACACTGCACTAAAACTCTAGAAGCAGGCTCTCTGTAGGTCAACATTTAACCTACAAAGAGCCTGTAGGTAAAATCATTGTTTGGTCAGTAGAAGATTTTTTTTTTTTACTAAATAAAGTTGAAAATGGGAAAAGAAGAGCAAAAAGGAAGCCTATCTGGGGCAGCTACTATCCAGTGGTTTGCTACAATCAGCATGTGAATGACTGAATGTAGCGAGAAGCACTTTGGAGGCCTGAGGACTTGATAAAACGCTATACAAGTGCAGGCCATTTGACAATCATTCTCCACATTAAAATTAATTCAAATGAATACAAATTGAGACTGCTTGGTTTTATGTGAACAACCTTAAAAGTGGCAGCTTCGATCAAACACTTATTTCCTCCCTCCTGCAAAATCTGTTATTTTTGCAATGCACAGTAATATTGCAGAACCTTTGCATACCTGTCGGTTTGCAGAATGTTTATCAAGTGATCCATTGCCTGTGTGCCAACTTCCATACGATATTTCTGCAAAAAGGTCAAAATTTCAGTTTCTGGAAACAGTACTCCACCGTACCTTTCAGAAAGATAACCACCTCTTTTTTTATTTTTACCTTTGAGAGAGACTTAAGCGCTCGGACGGCATCTCTGCGATCTTCTAGTAGTGTTGAAGAGGCGACCCGGTCACACAGTTTCTGAATCTGATCACAGGGAGAAAAAAACAACTAATGATTTGTGAAATAAATTAATTTCTTCTACAACAGTATCGGTGTTATATTTAAATAACTTTTGGTGGCAGTTGATAAAGTATGGGTGTATTTTCTTACTGTAAGCCTTAAGATGAGAGAAGTTGGGTGTTGATGTTTTAAACAAAAACATCAACAGTTTCTGTTGAAAAACCTGCTTAGTTTAAGTTAACCTATTTATGTTTAACTACTTCAAGAAATACACTCTTATTTCATTATATTTACTATTTTTAAGTATTGTTTATAGATTTAGATTGCTAGCTCCAACCTCTGTTTTTATAACTATTTATTATTTGACTAAATTCTGTTTAGAATTTATGCCCTTTCTCATATGAGAAGCGCTCTGTAAATAAAATCTGATAATTACATGATAATTATGGTAGTCAGCAAACAATTATTGGTTTTGAAATCAAAAGCACATGTAGCGCAAAAAGCTTCAGTACTTTGAACAGACTATGGCAGCAACACACATCAATACTTTGCTGTAGACCTGCAGGGAAGTATCTGCTGATTGTGTTTTTAGGTTTACAAAGCGGAATTACCAGTTGATCCATCTCTAGATCTGATCAAAGTTCTTAGTAACGTTTTTCTGCTGGTGATACAGTTTGTGATTCAAACGAATTTTGGATGAAGAATTAGAAATTAAACACTGGTGATATAAAACTTCTTTTGGCCATTTTCTTCGACACAACTTTTAACTGTTTGAGGTCAGTTAGCAGGTAAATTTCACGCATCAACAGCTAACTGACAGATTTGCTACTTTTGCTATGTAGCATGGCTAGCTTTCTGATTCAGAAAGGTCTGCCTCTCATAAGTAATTTGAATGATATAAAGAAAAAAATAGAGATTAACATTAAAAGACAAGTGTATGTTAGTGTGCATACATTATTGAGCAATGTGTTTTTACTTTAGGTGAAATGTATGAGCCACAGACCGAACAAGCAGCTAATTGATTAGCATTCCTACCGTCTCCGCTCCTGACGGTTGCGGCCCGGCAGTCTGCCCTCCCATCACTCCCCTGAAGAAATTCATCCTGAATATTAAATATCCAATGCTTCTGAGTGTTTAAAGGAAGAACCTTGTGCCTCAGTTACAAGAAAGTGTTTATAAAAACGAGAAATGAAGGGCTTTGATCGAATTTCTTTCACTGACCGAGCCCCGGAACACAAATGAGGCCAGTGCGCATGCGCGCAGACGTGGCGATACGTGGCCGATCAGCAGCTGAAGGAGCTGATTATTTAAAGGGCCAGTACACTCATCGATTTTTAAAATGCTATTCCAACCTGGTTTGGTATATAAAATATATTGCAGTCTTTAGACTTTTTAGACTTTTTCTTTTGACTTTTATGCTCTGAAATAAATATTTTTAAACCAACTCCCATTCATTTATAATATGATCAAAGA
>NW_006800763.1:119031-119929 GCF_000485575.1 Poecilia formosa | reverse complement strand
GGTTATGGATGTGATTTTGACATTGAACTTGAAATGGTGTAAAGTGTGTAACTGTAACTAAAGGTCACTGATGTTGTGTTGAAGGTAAATGGTAGGTGAAAAGTCAGGGAGAAAGGGGAACTGATGGGAGAGCGGAGGTGACTAAGGCCTTATTGCTAAACTTAAAACTTACCTAAGAAAAGGTTAGACACAAGAGAGCTGTTGAGCAACTCGGGGACATTAGAACAGACATCAGGTCATGTCCAAAGATGGTGATGGATATGAGATCATCGGCCAATGCAAATGCACCAAAAGGGTGGATAAATCCTTTATAAGGTGAGTGCAAAAGAGGAATCGTTGGTTGGATCCTTCAGGCAGCTTCGAGCCAAGATCGAGATGGACAAAGAACTCTGAAGCTGAAGAAGAGCCGGAGCCACAGAGCCGAAGACTGTTCTGCACATGGGGACCAAACCCGTTAGCTCCGCAACATGTGGCTTCAAATTGCACTTCCCACCAGCTGGGTTCAAAACCCCAAAGACAAAGACCAAGGCAAAGATGAAGACCAAGGCAAAGAACAAAGGCAAAAATGAAGAACAGGTGTGTTCCTTCCATGAGACCAGCTCTTCTACATCTCCAAGGACCAGAAAGATCGTGAGATGAAGAGAAAGGAGCTATAGAGCTGCAAGACGAGAAAGAGAGGACCGCTACGGACAAGAGGAAGTCACCCTGAGGCCCGAGACCTGCTGCTCTGACTCAGTACTCTTCCTGTACTGGGAGCCTCCTGCTGCTGCAACACCTTTTTCATCATCAGGCCAGTTCTGGGGTTCAAAATGCCAAACTCCGTTCATCTCTCTCAAAGTTTTCCTTTTTTAGTTCACAGTGTCAGCATAGGCTAGATTATTGATTTTACTTATTTGAT
>NW_006800763.1:112145-118262 GCF_000485575.1 Poecilia formosa | reverse complement strand
ATGTTTTTATACGATAAGCATTTTATGACACAGATTTAACAGATGTTTGTGTGCGATAAGCATTTTATGACGCAATTTAACAGATGTTTGTGTGCGATAACATCGATTTTGATTTGGGCGTGGCATTTTAATCCATCAAACTCGGTTAATTAAAATTTGACATAAGCTTGCTTCTATAATTTTTTACATAGTTCCATTTTCTTCCCTTGATCTCCCAGTGGACACACTTGCCTATAAAGTCCAGAACCTCCAGTGGACCCCAGACTTCTCTGGAGCCATCACTCTGATCTGGTCCCGTCCCAAGAATCTCCCCTCGAACTCCTGCTACTTCCTTGTAAACTACAGGTGAGCTTGGTGGACTGCTACCATCTGACGTCTGTGCTGCTGAGCTTAGCCCCAATCAGATGTTTGCTTTTGTGTTCAGGCTGGTGGGAACGCAGGAGTGGACCAATATGGACACCCACAGTAACAAAAGCAGCTACAGACTGACTGTGCTGAAACCAGA
The DNA here is from genome assembly GCF_000485575.1 of Poecilia formosa. Taxonomy (NCBI): domain Eukaryota; kingdom Metazoa; phylum Chordata; class Actinopteri; order Cyprinodontiformes; family Poeciliidae; genus Poecilia; species Poecilia formosa. Next base: position 117,757 of record NW_006800763.1, on the reverse strand, counting down.
CACCACCTACCAGGTGAAGGTTCTCACTCAGTGCCTCAACAAGCTGCACAAGACCAATGAGGCCATCACCATCAGGACACCTGAGGGATGTGAGTGTCTCATGACCTGCCTTCATTTTAAGTCAAGTCAAAGTTTATCTACATAGCATATTTACAGCAGCCTCATCTTCACATCTTCACAAACAGTGATCTTAGTAACGTGTTAATCAAATCTTTTTTTTCAGTAACAAGCAATCTAACACATCACTATTTCAAATCCAGTAAACAGATTAAAGTTACTTATCCAAATCACTGTGCATTACTATTTTCTTTTATAATCAGGCCCGAGCAGTGAAGTGCTGCGAAGGCCTATTGTAACCGCAGGATNAAGACCGAGGGGCAAAAAAGCTGTTTGATATATTAGAGAGTTTTGGTTTAACACAACATGTCAAACAAGCAACACACACTCATGGACACACACTGGACCTGGTTATCAGTAAGGGTGTGAATATTTCCAATGTCTCTGTAACTGATGTCGCCCTGTCGGATCACTTTGCTGTTATCTTTGAATGTTCTTTATCCGTTAACGCATTTGGACAAACAGCTACTATCACAAAACGTATTTTCACAGAAAACACAGCAGAAACATTTAATCAAATCTACTCTTCGTCCTCACCCTTAAGCTATAATGACGTAGATAAGTTGGTAGATGATTTTCAGTGCAAACTTTCAGATATCATTGAATACATTGTCCCCATTAAAGTGAAGGTTGTGTCTGGTAGGAAGAAATCTCCATGGAGAAATGCACAAACAGTTCTGTCTGCAAGATAACTCTGCCGTAGGGCTGAACGGAAATGACGTAAAACTCAACTGCACGTTTATTATGACATCTACAAAGAAAGACTACATAACTATCACACAACACTAAAACATGCAAGAGAGGCTTTCTTTGCAGATGTCATAAACAAAAACACTAACAACACTCGAGCTCTATTAGCTAGTGTTGACAGGCTCACAAACCCTCCTGTGACGCTGCCACCTGAACTTTAATCTAAGGCTGCCTGCAACAAGTTCCCCAGTTTCTTCTCAGAGAAAATTCAAAAGATCAGAGGATTAATCTGCACATCCTCTACAAAGCCAGTACCAATGCTGTGCCCAAACAAAACAAATGCAGGAAAAATGACCCAATTTCAACTACTTAATTATAAAACCCTAGAAGAAATTATAAGTCAATTAAGCTCCAGTTCCTGCTGTCTGGATGTCCTACCCACACATTTCTTTAAGAAAGTCCTGCCTGTCGTTGCTAATGATCTGATCCAAATAGTAAACTCATCGCTCTCTTCAGGTGTTTTCCCCCAGGCTTTGAAAACAGCAGTTATCAAACCACTGATAAAAAACAATCTAGACAAATCACTACTGCAGAATTACAGGCCGATCTCCAACCTCCAAATTATTGAAAAAGCAGTTTTTAAGCAATTAACTAACTTCCTAACAATAACAAATCGCTTTGACTCCTTCCAGTCTGGTTTTCGTGCTCATCACAGCACGGAGACTGCCTTTGTAAAAGTGTTCAATGACATCCATATAAATACAGACTGTGGGAGAACCACAGTGCTGGTTCTGTTGGACCGCAGTTCAGCTTTCGACACTGTTGACCACGACATTTTACTGAATCGACTGGAGAGTTGGGTCGGACTCTCCGGTCCAGTGCTCCACTGGTTTGAATCTTACATAAAAAACAGGGATTTCTTTGTTTCAATCGGAAACTTCTCATCAGAGAGGTCAAAGGTCACATGTGGGGTACCCCAAGGTTCAATCCTAGGACCCCTTCTTTTCAATATTTATATGCTCCCACTGTCTCAGGTTATAACAGGAAATAGGATTAGCTACCATAACTATGCGGATGATACACAGCTCTACATCACGATGTCACCAGGTGACTCTGAACCCATCCAATCACTGAACAGATGCTTAGAACAGATACATGTGTGGATGTGCCAAAACTTTCTCCAGCTGAACAGAAACAAAACTGAAGTTATTATCTTTGGGCCTAAAGAGGAACGAACTAGAATCAATGCTCAGCTTCAGTTATTACAACTAAAAACCAGCGATCAGGCCCGAAACCTGGGAGTAGTGATGGACTCTGACCTGAACCTTCAGAGCCACATTAAGACAGTCACAAAGTCGGTCTTCTATCACCTGAAGAACATCTCCAGGATTAGAGGACTAATGTCTCAGCACAATCTAGAGAAACTCATCCATGCATTTATCTTTAGTCGCATTGATTACTGCAACAGCGTCTTCACAGGTCTGACTAATAAATCAATCAAACAGCTGCAGCTGATCCAGAATGCCGTTGCTCGCGTTCTCACTAAAACCAGGAAGATAGAGCACATAACACCAGTTTTAAAGTCCCTACACTGGCTCCCTGTAGCTCAAAGAATAGACTTTAAAATACTGTTGTTACTTTATAAATCACTGAATGGTTTAGCACCACAATACATTAAAGATCTATTACTGCTGTACCAACCATCTAGACCCCTCAGATCTTCTGGTTCTGGTCTGCTCTGCATCCCCAGAATCAGAACCAAGCGAGGAGAAGCAGCATTCAGTTTCTATGCACCACAAATTTGGAATAAACTTCCAGAAAACTGTGAAACAGCTGAAACACTGGGTGCCTTTAAATCTCAACTTAAAACACACCTGTGTAGAGTTGTTTATGGCTAAATTAGGATTAGAGTGTGGGTTTTGAAATCTTCAATGTTTTTGATGTTTTTAATGTTTTTATCTTTTCTTTTTATCTATTTGTTAAGCTCTTTTTATTTCTCTTTCTCACTGCCTACGTTTTAATGATGTAAAGCCCCCCGGAAAACGTCCCAGCTACACGACATTTAACTAAATTTCTACAGGGTTTAGAGTCCCAGTTGACGGCGTTTCAACTAAAAACCTAGAGGTTGGAGTCCTTGTCAAACGGTGGTTTTGACTAAAGTCCAGAGGGTTTGAGACCCAGTTAAACGACGTTTAACTGAAGTCCTAAAAGGGGTGCGGGTTTTAATGTTTTTATCTGTTTTAATCTTTTTTCAAAATCTATTTCTCTTTCTCACTGTTTATTCTATGTCACATGCTGTTTGCATTTTAATTATGTAAAGCACTTTGAAATGCCTTGCTGCTGAAATGTGCTATACAAATAAAATTTGATTGATTGATTGATCTTCCGGTCTCACAAATAAATGTTTAGCTTCTGCTTCCTTTTTTGTTTTGCTTTTTTAATTTGCTCTCTCCTTTCCGTAGCTGCTTTTAACCATAATTTAGCACACCTCAACTCCTCTGCCTTTTTTCTCCACTTCTTTCCTGCTGCACTAATCTCCAAAATTCCCACTGTAGTTTGCCATTGTTCAATTTTAACTTCCCATCTACTTTATATTTCTTTTTCCATTTTGACATGTGTACCATGCTACCAGGAAATCTTTACAGCATGTACTTCTCATCCCCTTCGGGATCCTCAACAAGTGAGGAATTACAAGAATTCTTATTTCCCATTATTTAAGTACTCTGCAATTTAGCTTTAAAAATGGCTTGGTATTTTTTTGTGCTCTCTCAAAGAAAGTGCCGTAGGTCAGCGCTTAGTGTCCCCTGAAGAACAGGCTTCTAGACTGAGACTAGCCTCAGTCCGGTTCTTCACTTAGAATTCTAATTCCGAGGACAGAAAGTTTTACTCACAGAGAGATGAGCACCACTCACACTTGCATGCACACACACACACACACACACNCAGTGCAACTTTGGCTGGCTGTTTTTGGTACCTACTTTAGGAGTGGAACTGAGCCAGGTATGGCACAGAAAGGATTTGATTGACAGCTGACCGCATTCGTTGATTGGCTTGTAATTTATGTCATTGAAAACTGCAAACATTAAAGTTAAACTGTGGCCCTCTGACAAGCCGTCTGCTATCAGAGAGCTTCTCAGTATGGAGAATCAGCTATGAATTTAATCAGGATCAACGCCTGGAACACATGCTGTAAGTTTTGCAGTAGAATGGACGTGACTTAGCAGCTCTGCTAATTGCAGTTAATCACTTTGAAGATCAGACAGCAATGAAGAAGAGAGAGAAACGGTGACGCTTGGTCAGCTTTCTGACTTGGCTACAGTTTTACACAGACAGTGTGAAACACCAGAACAACATAATATTAGCTTGTGATGTGGACTTTAGTTTTTCTTTGGATAAAAAAAACAAAGTTCATGCGTGGCTGTTTTTCTCTTTTGATTACATTACCTAAATTCAAATGATTGCACATTTAAGAAAATAAAGTGCCAGAATATAATTATATGTATTTGTATACCAAAAATAATCAGCTGATTTGAATCTTTATGTTTGAGCGAGAAATGAAACATCTAGGTTTATTTGAGTCAATTCCTGAGTGTTACTTCAAACATCAGGGGGAGAGTTAACCACAGCCGCTGTGCACTCATGTCCCTCCCCCCCTAGTGAGGAACAGACTGTATGATGGAAAAGCTCACCACCTGGGGTAGAACTGAACCACACATTAAATGGTTAATGTGCAGCTTGTCAGTGGAAAAGAATGGGAACCAATTTATAGATCATTTAAAATTTTTAAAAGGACAGTTTCAATGCTGTGTCACAATTTTAAATCTGACTGAAATTTTTCACCAGTTTCGTCAAGGTCCAGATAAGTCTGCAGTTGAACATAAGCAACTTTCTTAAAACTTTAGACATAAATGGTAATTTAGAAATAGGTCTGAAGTTAGACAACACATTTGAATCCAGGTTACTCTTTTTAGTGAACAAATGGACGATGGCGTGTTTCAGAGTGGTAGGAAAACATCAGAGAAGCATTTACCATTTTAACAATACATGGACCAATACAGTCAGACATTTATAAACAAATGACTGGGCATGGTGACCAAAGGGCATGAAAATGACTTAAACTTTTTAACAGTTTTAGTCAATTCACTAAGGCAACGGCGCCATATTCATTTTTGAAGTGGAGGGGTCATTGGGGTGTTTCTTCACCTTTTTTTCGCACTTTGAATGTCAGGCGCACGCACATGTTTAATTGACATGATTGCACCTGTCAATCAATTTACTGGGTTTGTCACAATTTGTCCCGAAGAAAAGGCCCCTTACCTGGAGAACATTTTTGGGTCTATCATGCGCTTTGGTCTGGCTACTGATTTGCTGATTGCTAGCTATTAAATGTGCTGGGGTCATAGTGATTTGGTGGAAAATAATTTTTTAAAAATGGTCAAAAGTTGTCAGTGGGAAACATGCACATGACATGCTTTACCCAGAGCATTTGGAGGATGGAATAGAGTTTATTCCATTTTCCAAACTAGAGTCTGGATGATAGGTATTTTTGAACCTACATAAAAGAACCACAGACAACTTATATGAGTTTTCTGGCCACGCTTTTGCAAAAGGAGAAGACTCAGCAAACCGCTCCTCCAAGCCGTTCACTGAGCATTCTAAAGACCTTTGGTTACAGCTTTCTCTTTTATTATCAAGCAAAAAAGAGGGAGGATAGGTAAGGAAGACAGCAGAGACAAAATACTACTGCACACAGACAGTTTCTAAGGTAGGGAGTATTCCGGTTGATAAGAAGGCACCTGTGGAAA
>NW_006800763.1:108433-112135 GCF_000485575.1 Poecilia formosa | reverse complement strand
ACACACACACACACACACACACACACACACACACACACAACCAACATAGCAGCAATGTCACAGCAAAGAAATAGCAGCAACAAAGAATTTCCTATCAATGTGAGGATTCGCCCTTATGGGGTATCCTCATTAAAAGACGGCTCTAGAAACAGCTCTCCTGTAACATGTCAACTGGGACTCTAACCCTCTGGGACTTTAGTTAAAACGCCATTTAACAAGGACTCCAACCTTTAGATATAGCGCTTTTTCACTTACGTTTCGGTCGGTTCGTTCTGTCCTGTCGGATCTCGTCAATTCGCTGCTGGCAGACAAAGTCGGACCTAGGTCGCTGGCCCAGCGAAGAATTTTGCTTCCTGGGTCTTTCTTTCCAGGTCCTGTTGACTCTGGCCGTGCAGGGTTTTCAGCGTGTCCTCTCTGCCTGTCAGTGACGGCTTGTAGAGATCCGGGTCACGGCACCAAGATGATGGGTATTCTTGAACCTACATAAAAGAACCACAGACAACTTATGAGTTTTCTGACCAAGCTTTTGCAAAAGGAGAAGACTCAGCAAACCGCTCCTCCAAGCCTTTCACTGAGCGTTCTAAAGACCTTTGGTTACAGCTTTGTCTTTTATTATCAAGCAAAAAAGAGGGAGGATAAGTAAGGAAGACAGCAGAGACAAAATACTACTGCACACAGGCAGTTTCTAAGGTAGGGAGTATTCCGGTTGATAAGAAGGCACCTGTGGAAACATAATTCAAGGTCTGGGAAACACACAGTGAACAGTTTCACATGAAGACGAACAGGCAGTTGGGGCCTTTAGGTCAGTTTATACACACAGAAGGAAGAGAATACTTTAATTTGAAAATCACAAAAATCTATAACGATATAATGTTGGGTTAATGATCTAAAGTAATAATAAATGTTGAATGTTATAAATGTAAGAATGATAACAACACAGAAAAATCCTAACACTGGAAAATTGTAAAAGACGGATAAATGCCTGAAGCCATCTTCACGAATAGCTGAATACAGTGATCGACGGTATTAAAACACGACATTCGTATGAAGGTTTTGTCATCATTATGTCATATGCTTAATGGTTAAGTCACATATGAATGCATCAAACTTGGTCCAAAACAATGCATATTGTGTCTAAAAATGGGTTGTAAAGCAGTAACTTTTTTAGCATGTGGTATAAATATTCATACACAGACTGACATACGTGATTAAAACAGAGTTCAGATACACTGGGGCGTCTGCAGAATACAGTGAGGAAAATAAGTGTTTGAACACCGTGCAACTTTGCAAGTTCTCCCACTTAGAAATCATGGAAGGGTTTGAAATTGTCATCTTAGTATCATCTTACATAATCATTTCAAACCCCTTACTGACACTTAAAGCAGCTGGCCTTGAGTCTCTTTCAGCAGTTCTACCAAAGAGTGGTAGAATCTGGTGACAACTTGGTACTTACTGTGTATTCACTGATTAGAAAATGAGAGTTTGATGTTTCTGACCAGCTAGTCCTTCATTTAACATAAAAATGTCTCACACTTGTAAGTCTCCATGGCAAGGTCTATTCAGTGGTCCTGGAGAGGAGGGTCCATCGGATAGTGATTTATTCAGAAAAAGCAGTGTGGTTTACGTCCTGGTAGTGGAACACTGAACCAGCTCTACAACCTCAGCAGCATCCTGGAGGATGCATGGGAGTTTGCCCAACTGGTCTACATGTGTTTTGTGGATTTGGAGAAGGCATTCGACCGTGTCCCTCGGGGGGCTCTGTGGGGAGTTCTCCGGGATATTAGGGTACCAGGCCCTTTGATACGGGCTGTCAGGTCCCTGTATGACCGGTGTCAGAGTCTGGTCCGCATTGCTGGCAGTAAGTTGGGCTTGCCCAACTTACTGCCAGCCCTTTGTCCTTTGTCCTTTGCCCTTTGCCCTTTGTCACCGATTCTGTTCATTACTTTCATGGAAAGAATTTCTAGGCGCAGCCGAGGTGTTGAGGGGATCCATTTTGGTGGCCGTAGGATCGCATCTCTGCTTTTTGCGGATGATGTGGTCCTATTGGCTTCATCAAGTCGTGATCTGCAGCTCTCGCTGGAGCAGTTCGCAGCCGAGTGTGAAGCGGCCGGGATGAGGATCAGTGCCTCCAAACCCGAGGTTATAGTCTTGAGCCAGAAAAGGGTAGAGTGCCTTCTCCGGCTCAGGGGGGTGGGGGGTCCTGCCCCAAGTAAAGGAGTTTAAGTATCTTGGGATCTTGTTCACGAATGGGGGAAGTAGGGAGTGGGAGATTGACAGGTGGATTGGTGCAGCATCTGCTGTGAAGCGGGCGCTGTACTGGTCCGTCATGGTGAAGAGCTTCACTTTTTGAAGCTGAGTCAAAAAGCAAAGCTCTCGATTTACCGATCGATCTATGTTCCCACCCTCATCTATGGTCATGAGCTTTGGGTCATGACCGAAAGAACAAGATCGCGGATACAAGCGACCAAAATGGGTTTCTTCCGCAGGGTGGCTGGGTGAGAAGCTCGGTCATCCGAGAGGGACTCAGAGTAGAGCAGCTGCTCCTTCACGTCGAGAGGAGCCAGTTGAGGTGGCTTGGGCATCTGGTCAGGATGCCTCCTGGATGCCTCGCTGGTGAGGTGTTCCGGGTACGTCCAACCAGGAGGAGGCCCCGGGGAAGACCCAGGACACGATGGAGGGACTATGTTTCTCGGCTGGCCTGGGAACGCCTTGGGGTTCCCCCGGAGGAGCTGGAAGAAGTGGCTGAAGAGAGGGAAGTCTGGGCCTCCCTCCTGAAGCTGCTGCCTCCATGACCTGACCCCGGATGAAGCGGAAGAAAATGGATGGATGGATGGATGGATGTCTCAGTTCCAGTCACCAGCCAATTTCACTGTGAATGTCCAACACTTTTCTGTTTCCTAATGGCTGTATGTGTGTTTGTGTGTTAATGTGGGGCAGTTCCTGACCCGCCTAGGAACCTGCAGCTGACTTGTGACAGTAATGAGGATGGTACAGTAAAGGTTTCCTGGAGCCCCCCTGACAACAGCCATGGTCTTATCAGAGAGTACATTGTAAGTGGTTCTCAGTCACACTCTGTTTCAATTTGTCCAGTTTTCTTTTTTTATTATTAGTTTGAAAAGACTGAAGATGGTAATCAATGGCATTTTATGCATAGTTGTTGGGTTATTCCTTTTATATAGAAATCATTTTATGTGTTATGTGTCAAAAATCCTCAAAAGGATGAAGCTGAAGTTGGTTTCCTATTGCAGCTTCCAATTTGGGAAATAGCTAAAGGACGATTACACCTAATTTTTCACTTCCTATAGACTTTTCAAACCTGGGCAGGTTTATTCTGAACTGATAGCAGAGTATTTAAAACAGGGGTCTCAAACTCAATTTACCCGGGGGCCGCTGAAGGCAGAGTCTGGGTGAGGCTGGGCCGCATAAAGGATTCCACAAAAAACATTTAAAAAATATCCTCAAATGTCATCAACATTTAATTATTTATCCAATACATGAACTGCAGGCTTTGACTTTGACAAAGACATGATGAGGGTGTGGCCAAATTTAGGGTGCGTTCACACTGCAGCCTGAAGTGACCCAATTCCGATTTTTTGTCAAATCAGATTTTTTTTGCCGTGCCGTTCACAATGCTGCACATATGCAACCTGTACGTGCTCTGCAGTCTGAACGGGCAAATGACCTGAAAGTGTCCCACATGCG